>NC_068937.1:35146959-35228883 GCF_016801865.2 Culex pipiens pallens | reverse complement strand
AAAAAAACAAAGCATCGGCCTACCTACTATAAATCAATGTTAAAAATGATTGAGATTGTTCAAATGAACAAATGAAATATTCTTTCAATTTGAAGAAAAACGAAAATTAGATTGATAATATTAAATGAATTTTTATATTGTGAGCCAGCTCCGTTTAGTTAAAAGATGGTTTTGGTCACATTAAATTTAATAAAAAAAATCCTTATACGTGAGGACAGCAGCCATATTGTGTTCCAAGAACCCAAGAATAATAGAAAAAAAAACATTGTTGTTCGGACGGTGTCGAAATCATTGCAACTATATTTTGGGGAATCAGCCGCTTTGCAGCAGATCAAACTTTGTGATTTTCTTACATTTTTCAGTTTTATACTTTCCAGAAATCCTTTTCCTACTCTTTGTGATCGTCTTTCACTAGAATACAACGTATCAACTAATTTTATTCATTTTAATTAATATTTTTTACTCAATAATGTATCGAGCACTTATTGTTTGTGGCTCTTACGGCTTTTTGAAAACTTACCCGAGCTATCCTTTTCTTCGTGAATCTTACTCACTACCTATACAATAGAAAATATTTATGTATAACCTCAAAAGGAAATTAACCTTTGACAGCTGTCAAGGCTCAACTTTAAATTTTAGATTTTTATGGCAATCAACTTTAATCAAGCTTTCATCACCAAATTTTTGTCCAAATCTGAAATTTCAAAAAAAAAAGTGTCGAAGGTGTTTTTGGAATTGCAAGAAAGCTACTACTACTAAGCAACTATCTCCTTAAGGATCTACAACACAATTTGTCATTTTTTATAATCATTTTTTTTTCAGGATTGGGTCTGTTTCAACATATTTAGAATAAGACGCATCAACTTTCCTATAGCAACTATAATTGCTGTGTATCCTTCAGAACAAATTTGTTGAGTTTGTGAATGAGCATTAAGGTGACAACAAAAAATGGATTTTTTTTGTAAAATCCTAGGTTACGACGCCTGGCTTGATTCCTTAGGCAAAATTAAGCATCTGTGCCTAGTTGGAGCAAAATCTGTTAAGGGGTTACATAGATGTAGAAAATCACAAAATTTCATAATACAGAAAATTTATTAAATCCACTTGAAAGATGAATTTCAATCACTCCTGAAAGTTTCATGAAGATATTTGTAGTATGTATGTATGTATTAGTACCCCCGTCTTGGCAGGACTTGGCCATGACCACAGTATGTTTCAACTGAGACGGTTTGATTAGTAACCGACTTATATCTTAAGGACCTTAAGAGATTATCATTTTCTATCCAACCATTTGTTATGATATGATTAAATAGACAATGACATTCATGTGACTTGGGCCAGGCGATCCACGACTCCCTCATCCAGTCCATAAAATATATGAAGGCCCTAGGATATTTTTTGAGAGGGGTTAGTATTTTTGGGGGGGGGGGGGGGGGGGTTAGGCGTTTGAAATATAATCATATATGGTTAAAAAATGTATAATCAATGTTAATAATTATAAGAGATATCAATGTATTATGAGAATAAATCAAACAAATATCACAATACTATAAAAACTCAACAAGTTGTTTCGAAGCTTCTATTCTTTTATTTGGAAAATACAAAGATGTTGGAAAAATCAATGTTATTCAACAAAATAATACTTTTTTTTCATAGAATTATTTTTATTAGGTCCTTTTCGGTGCTGGGACCTGGTTAGGACCGAGTCGACATTTTTCTTAAAGAATTACAGAGGATCTTGTGTGTAAATGTTAGTGGGAGGGGAGCAACAAAATAATACTTATAACAAATAAATTATTTCTATACCATTACACCGCAATAAAACGATCGAATCCTTTTCATTCTACATTTGATTTTTACATAATTTTGCCAGAATTTATTTTAGCAGTTAGTTTCAATAATATGTACCGATTTTGACAGCAATTATAGTAATTTATTGTTAAGAAAATTAGAACGACTGAATGAATGAACACAATACGTTACTATTGGCAATTAAAAAAGCACAATTCATTTAAATTATTAGTTTAATTTTGTAAAATTACAATAAAAAAATATTGTTGATGCCAAAATTGGAAGATAACAAAAGAAAAACAAAAAAATTGGATTCATCCAGATGGTTCCAATCTTGGGCCTGAAATTCAATGTTATAAATTATACATGTAACCAAACAAAGATCTTTAGAATATCCATTAAATGATGACACCAGATGGATCCGAAAATAATAAATTCTTTATCAAACTAAAGTTTATGAAAAACTGAAAAAAGTATTAAGCTAACAAACTGGACTCAAAATTTGAAAAATTAAGATTAGTTGAGGATCTAGGTAATATTTTTCAAAATGCCGTAAGCTTTATAAGCTAGAAGTATTGAAATTAAACTAAAACTTAGTATGTATGTATGTATGTATGATCCCCATACCCGCAGGCAACTTGGTCCTGGAACACATGTGAGCGCTAGGTGAACATTTCGATCATCTTTTACTCCGTAATCTGTACACCCACGTGCATAAGTTTTTTTGCACGAATTTTAGTGCTACAAATACCGGCGCATATATCAAAATGGGTTCCCTCTTCCCTCCCCAAGCGCCGGAAATTTGTAGCGGGTGTAGGGACACTTCGCATAGACGCCCTTGCTCCCATCACGTCACTGAGGGTATGGAGCGACGAGAAATTAATAAGCATGCCCCCTCAGTCGAACCTTCATTAGAGAAGCAGGCAATCCACAACTCACAGCGAACGACCAAGGGAACACCCTACCACGTATATAGTAAAATGGCGTAGTTGTCTTCATTGGGATGTATGAATGTTAGAATTGATGAAAGGGTTATTTGAAAAAAAATAATGGAAAGCTCTCACCAAAAACACGCAATCTTCAAAAACAGCTTCACTCCAATCGTTTCGCCACGTTCCACACGAATCTTTAGATTTCTTGAGTTCTTGTCTTGAATCTGCTTTGATCAGCAGAACTTCCGGCAGTAGACCTGATCCAGCACGATATACAGCAAGCACCACACGACTTTGAAGTGCTTGGACGATGATCAACCCCTACCTTCGTCAGTTATTCTTGATTGACGTTGTTGTCGGTAAAGATCAGCCATCAAACACGTCCCCAACGCCGTCCTGGATGTTATGTTGCAGGAACTTGACCCACAGGAATGCTTGAGTTAATGGCCACTTCGCAATTGTTGTTCCTGCGGCCTGCCTTTCTTGTTCCGTTGTCGTAGGGCCAAATTCTCAAGTTCCATTAAAAAAAGCTTCCAAATTGGTTCCACCACTTCCACTGTAAATGACTGGCACCCGAGAAGTATCGAGATCTTCGTATTTTAACTTATTTCACTCATTTTAAATAAAATTTAAAAATTATCGGAAGGTCGAAAATGACAGCAAACGAAAAATGCGTCCGACCACAGGCACAGATTGCTTTGATCCTCTCAAAAAAAATTAAACTAAAACTTAGTAAACTTAAAATGTAAATAAAAAATATGCATGAGGCTAGGAGCAGCGCTGAAATAATTGTTTGACATTAATTAATATGTATGAATGTTAGAATATATAATAAATATTTTTTTAAGAAAAATTATGGAGCTCGACATGTACAATTATATATCAGCAAACAAAACAATTAACTACGGGTCCTCACTGCTGGCTTTGAACTGAAAAAGATATGAAACTAAACTAACATTTTGGACATATAGAAGTTATGAAAGACGAAAATAGCAGGAAAAGTTTATTATTTCCTCAAAGAAAAAAATACCATGATTTTTTTTAAACTATTATAAAAATTATGTTTACCATGATCTACTACTTTTCTAAATTTGAAGTTTTGTTGACAAAATATATGAGAAAAATCATGAACAGTCCAAATTAAAATTGATATTCTACCCACAAATTGTGTGAGTCAAAAAGTTAAGCATGCCATGGAAAACATGACATTGACATAATTTGAAAAAAGGAAAAAAAAAATCTTTGTTGCCATGTTGTTGTATGACAAGTTTCTAAATGGAACTTTCTCACCGGAGTTCTGGTGTCCAGCTGTGAGGTTGTTCGTCGCTGGAAATCCATCAAGCAGCTTAACCCAGCACCATGGTCTTCACTATCATTTAACAATGATTTTTCAACAACACCGAATTGATTTTTTTTCTCGAACAGCAACGGCACCAACACGACAAGATTGCAAATGCACGCCACTTCCCCATAGTCTCTTCTTTTGACTTTTATGGCACTACGCATTGAAACTTTTATAATCGTTGGAATTAAAATCACTAATTTAACTGAAACACATAAATTTTTAAAGATTTTCCTCAAAAATATCTCAAATCTATCAAAAGTTGAAAAAACGCGACGCGGCGAAAAATTTTCACTTCCGATCACACCGACTACTGCGATCCCGAAAGTTTCATGAAGATATTTCATGATTTAACTTAGTTAGAGACGATTTAAGCTCAGAATTTTGCCATGCGCAAAGCAAACTGTCTAACTTTCTGAGAGTTTTTCTCTGAACACCAAGTTGGTTTACGGGTGCCACGATATCTCGAGATGGGACGGACCAAATTTGCTGAAATTTTGGGTGAAGACTCCTAAAAGATATCTCGTGTGCATGACGAAGCCCGATTATGAAATTTTGAATTTTCAAAAAATACAAAAATAAAAAACTGGTGATTTTTGCCTTCCTCACTTTACTGAGGAAAGGCTATAAAATCACTCGAAAAACGAAATTCTTAATTTGACCTCCTAGACCCACCTTACTGCGCACTGGATTCACAATACAGAGGTCACCGGTTCGAATCCCGAGGCAGACGCAAAAATTCTAAGTGTTAATATAGGTATTCGGTGCCCTCTCCCCGTGCCATACCTTCACACTTAGGAGACCCGGGAGGCGGAGTCTTGTCGCAAAAAGAACGATACACGCCTGTGGATCCGTTGACAAAACCGCAAGGTTTAAGAGGGCCACATTATAAGGTGTTACGTCGATTCCGTTTTCCGACCCACCTTCATGTATACTTATCGACTCAGAATCACATTCTGAGCAAATGTCTGTGTGTGTGGTGGGATGTTGATCACAAAAATTTGCACGGGATTATCTCGGCACTGGCTGAACCGATTTGGACCGTATTGGTATCATTCGATCCGTCTTGGGGTCCCATAAGTCGCTATTGAAAATTATAAAGTTTAGTAAAGTACTTCAAAAGTTATGCTAAAAAAAACGATTCTTACAAAAGTCCGGAAGATTGTAAAAAGGGTGGTTTTTGTAAGAAACCCCGTCATGTTATACATTTTTAGAAAGGTATTCGAAAGACCTTTGAAACGAGTTCAAAAGATTGAAGATCTGATAACCTTATCAAAAGTTATGCGCACTTAAGTGTTATTTATGAACATTTTAGAGACTGGATCTCATATACTTCGATGAAAACGTTGTCCGGATCTATCATGCGACCTGTCGATGGATGGATGGTAATCAAACGACCTTTCCAACGAAATCAGTAGATTGCAGATCTGACAACCCTATCAAAAGTTATAAGCACATAAGTGCCCTGAATTATGAAGATCTGATGGTATGAATAATGAATCAAGTTGATAAAACACTGAAAGGTCCGCCCTTGTGTACTACTTTGAATAGTGTGGTGCTCCATTCAGTATTACCCTCTAAATGTGAGGAAGGCAACAACCACTTAAGGGTGGATTAAGTAACGTTTTTATATGAAAAACAGAAAAATATTTTCATCTTTTTTTAAAAAATAAAGTTTTTGAAAATCGGCCTTCGTCATGCACATGGGCCCGGTTTAACGAGTCTTCATCAAAATTTTGAGCCGATTTGGTCAACATCAAAAACAGTGTTGAGATATCATGGCACCCGTTTTTTGAAACCGCTAACTTCAAATAGCTATATCTCGGCAATGATACAACCAAATGTCTTCAAATTTGTTTTGTTAATAGATGAAAATGTAAATTTAAATGCCCTGAAAAAAGATTTTGAAAAAGTTTAAGTATGTGCTCAATCCAACCTCTGACATTTTTGCCAATTTACATGTATGTAACCCCTTAAAGTTTAAAGGTCACTGTTAAGAGTTGAAGTTTGTCTAGAAATATTTGAAAAAAATGTGTGGAGAAAGGCTAAATTTTGTTTTTTTTTTCCTGGAAGGTGGTGTTAAATGCGTCGAAATGTTGTCTAAAATGTTATTGCCTCGTGACATTTACCGCTATACATTTTTGTCCAAGAGTATAAAACGAACCGAGTTGACCCTAAAAAGTTATTAGCGACTAGTTTTTTTTCGAGTATAAATATCCGTCTTTGCCGAAGTTTGGATGAAGATCTGATTAAAGGCTTTGAAACGGCTTTTTTCCTCAATATTTATGAGATAAATAATGAAATTCATGGAGATTTGGTATATTTTAATCTTCAAATCTTTTTTGTTTAAATCTTCGAATTTTAATCCGGGTTCGCAACGACTGATTATTTTTAATAGTTCACAAATACCTTTCCCTGAACGACTATCCCCGCTCATTAATCAATAGATGCCTCAACCACTAAAACAATCCTAATCCCCAAAATAGACCCAATCACCCTAATTCCGAAGAACCTAAAACATACAGATCCATTCCTTACATCCCAACACTTACCGCATTACCAAACTACTACAACAAGACTACCCGAACATCGTAGTAGCATCCAGATCCACTCACACTGTCAACAACCTCTACACACGGATCAAGGACCCGATCCCGATGCTGAACCAACACAACGTGATCTATTGCATCAAATGTGACCAGCGTGAGTGTAGATACATCGGCATGACCAGCAACCTGCTCAAAAACAGGCTGTCTGGCCATCGCAGCGATGTAAACAAACTGGATCAGCTGATCCAGTCCGGCCACACGTACACCGACGTAGAGGTTCAGGCTCACAAGGAAAAAACCGCGCTTGTGTCCCATTGTATCGATACCGGCCACCGGTTCGATACAACACAAGCCAAGATACTGGACCAGTCCTTCAAGAGATCATCTCTCCCTCTCTTGGAGATGATCTGGATCCACAACACAGCTGACACTGTCAACAAGAGGACCGACACCGATGGCCTGAACAGCACATACGCTGGAATACTACATGTCCTACACAAACACAAAACCAAAACAAAACCACAAAAACACACAACACAATCACAACTGAACCAATCCACCTGACAGTTAGCAATTAGACGTTGTACAGTACAAAGTGACCCAGCAGTTGAATGTTGTTTTACAACAATTTATTTGGACAAACGTGTTAGTATTTCACAATAGTTTACAAAACAATATTAAATTAATTCTTTAAACAGTGATGTGCAGCAAACGTAAAGGACAGTTTAACAATAGGACTAAAACATTTTTGACAAGAAACAGACAACTAGTAAGTACACAAAACACAACCAAACACACACAAATTGTAAAAGCTTGACATTTTTAGTAAACCCCCTGAAGAAGGCCTCAAAATAAAGGCCGAAACGTCGGTGAAGTAGAAAAAATCTGTTTTTCTTTTTCGACAAGACTGCTCGCCAAAACCAGAAAGATCTTCGAATTTTATTTAAAATAAGTTGAAAAAAAAGTTTAAAGTTTATAGTTCGCATATATATCTTTACATCTTCAAATCACATAAAAAGAATGTCAAATCTTTATGTATTGCATAAATCTCGTGAACAAATAACCCTTCTGTTTTTATCTTGACTTTAAAATTTAATTTAAAAAAGTGAATCGCTGTGAAATTCACATTTTTTTTAAATTACGCTTCTCTTGAAAATCTTCATGTCTCACTAAAAGAAGGGAGAACTTCTATGACAAAAATTTGGCCATCCATAAAACACGTCGACGCTTAAGGAGGGGAGGAGGGTGGAGGTTTGCGTTATCCATGCTCCATACAAACAAGATTTTATTATTTTTTTTTTGACAATTTTCCCCGACGAGTGGATGGGGGGATTTCAGATATCCAAGTGTCCACTTGGTTTATGGATGGACCCTTATGGGAAATTTAATGTAAAGCAGTATACTGGGTTTACTTTGATATGTTTTTCAGATGCCTACCTTACTCACAGCTTACCTTTTTTGGGTTATCTAAGTTAGTAAGCATCAAATAGTATTTTATTAAGAATGATTGGAGCAAAAATATGATCCTTATATTTAGTGTAGCAAAAATACTGTCCAATTTAAATTTCTATCAAAGTAACCCCGGGCTATCAATGCCACCTCAGTTTACGGTACTTTTCGAATCTGAAATAACACAGAAGGGTCATTTTTTTCTATTAGAACAAAATAGTAGTTTATGCAACAAGTTGCAAAAAGAGGATTTTTTCAGCACGAGTCGTACATTTATCCAACGAGGTTCACCGAGTTGGATAAATACGACGAGTGCTGAAAAAATCAAGTTTTGCAACGAGTTCCATACAACATTTTTTGCAATTTCGAAAAACACCCATTGAGTGAAATTTTAAGTCGAATTTTCATGTATTTTGTCAATAAATCGTTTAAATCAAAAAAATGTTAAAAAGTGTTACTTTTCGAAACAAGTGCTGAAAAGTTCAACTTTTCAGCACCCATTTCAGTGCTGAAAAGTAGAACTTTTCAGCATTTATTTTGAAAAGTGTTGCTATTCGATTCTGTTATTTTTGGTACAGAAAAGTAGGCTATTTCGTCGTTCAAGAATGACAGGAAAAGTAAGTAGTTTCACGATGGAATTGCAAAAATTATTATTTTTAGTGCAATAATATTTTACAATGTTTAAGAGCAAATGATTAAAAATAAATCATATACAAACAAAAGGGGTATGCTTATAATCATCTTGAGTTATCGCGATTCAAATTCGAAAATTACATTAAATTTACAGGAAAATAACAAGTTCAAATTTTTTACACTTGAGTAACGGAAAATTGCACAATTTTCGAAACTATTTCTTTCGATGAAACATACAAAAAATACGGTATTCTGCAGTACACGTTCTATTCGTGCGTCAAATTTTAAATAAAAGTTCTTTTTAACACCAAATTTCCTAACCAAAAAATGATTTTTGGACCTTTTTTTGCCACATACAAAACTCCAGAACTGTCATTCAATTTTTCAGATTTGATTACGATTGCACCAATCGAATCAAGTACTGCCAAGGGTTAACAAAACTCACTTCACGTGTATGACCTGTACAGACATCTACATCTGACCGACAATCACGAGAGACGAGCTGCATCGTCCAGCAGCTGACGACTTCGAGCTCGGTGGCTTCCGGACTCAGCTGGCCCACAAATCAAATCACAGATTGGCGGTTGCGGTTTGGTTGCGACGGTCAGTAGCTACAAGCTTCAAGAGTCAACTGATGGAAATCGTCTTTAGAACAGAAGGAATCGGAAGCTTGAAAGAAGAAGGGAAAGCAATTCGGATTCATGACACATCAGCTTGCTTCATTCATCTTTAATATGAAAATAATTGATTCTTCTTGGTAAGAAACTCAAATGAAGAAATCATCCGGCAATCATTCTTCGTCCTCCCGTTGGTATCATCTCACCACTAATTGCACTCAATCTGCAGTCACCAATCTAGGAAAGATGCCGGTTTCTGCGTCTGTCGATGGCGTCGAGCGATATCCTTCGTTGGATACAGTTTCCACAAAAAGACGTGCGTCTTGCTTTCCTCTGGAATTATGCACCAGCAGCAACGTAATCAACGTCATCTCACCATAATAGCAGCGAGCATTTGGAACTTATCATCCGTCACATTCTGGAGTTTTTGCACGTTTTGTTAATTTCTAGATTGTTCATGTGGTGATATATTGACTGACTTCAAAACATTATCAAAATTGTATTTTATTCAAAATTTTAAATTGTTACTGGAGGTATTATGAACAAATTTTAAACTAATTTTCTTAGCTATAGGACTCCTAAGAGTTAAACAGCCTGGTAATCATCAGACTGCAATACCTTCCATTTCCGTAATTTCACAGTATCGTCATCCACAGAGGCCGCGAATAACATTTTCATTTTAAACCGACAAGTCTCGAGCCAGTCTCTTCCGCAGAACATCAGTTAGTAGAACCTATTTCTGCTACCGATCCTTTCCGGAGTCCTCTCTCTGTGTGACGCCAAGTAAGGAGCCCTTTTTGCCTTGAGTTTTCACTCTTCTGGTTCAGATTATTATCCGCCCTACTTGTGCAGTTTTGCATAGTTTAACCCTTTCAGGCCTGAATTTTCAACAAAATATTTTTTTATTCAATGATGGGAAAATGATTCTTTCGACTATTTGAAAATTATAGGCTAGTTTTGGAATTTTTCATAATTGGGTCATATATGACCCATCAGTCCTGAAAGGGTTAAGGTAGAGAGCTGTTCGTCTATAATGTCCTGCTATTCTACTAAAACAAGTTTAAAATTGCAATTCCTACCCTAGACAACTTGCGGCGTTCCCATGTGCGCCATGTGCACTGGGGGAAAGACCGTGAAGAAAGCAAGTCTCTCTTCATAGTCGAACCTCCTGCTGATACTTGCTTTTATCGGAATAATTGCATTCCTTGCCCATGCCAGGGCCATGCCTTTTATGGTTCGGCAGACTGGATCGAAATTCTCGTGGAAGCATGTTTGATTTTGGTGGTGAAAAAATCTCGGATCAGTCGCCACCCTGGGAATTTCCCCTACCCTTTCTCTCCGCTTGCGGCTATGGAAAGAGGCAAATTTAACTTGCGCCCACTAATGGCAAGATTTTGGGCCAGCCGACCGTAATCCATGTTCAAGCTTGTTTTACTCGTGCAATGTGCATGTTTTGGATGGTTATCGGGATTCTTGGCCACCGGGATTGGGTCGTTTTGTCTTGTAGTTGTTGCCCCAGCATGCCGACAAGTTTCGACAATTTTTGAGCAAAGTGTTGTTGTGGCCTAGATCGGATGATTGGGAAGGTTTTGGCTGCATGAACAGTAGATTAGTTGAAGTTGTGAGTAGCCTTTTGTGAAACGAGTTATAAAATCCATTATAAATGCGTTGAGCTTAATCTTTCTGAGTCAAAAAAGTCTGATCAATAGTTTTTAAATTGAAACTGTGACTTTTTTCACACCAAAACCAGGATTTGAAAACCGTAAATTAAACATTATTTATAATTCTAATGGAATATTTTGAACATGTGTCCCAATTTTCGATCTAAAGATCCTATTGTTCACTCATTTCGGCTTTGACTCGACGACATATTAACCAACTCTAGCCAGTTATCACTTTGTCTAAGCTAAACATAAATAAATAAATAAATATACAGTTTGGCAGGTTAAGCTCTCGCTCCTAACTCCATACAATTTGCTGATGTTCACTTTTTAAATAACTAATTTTGCAAAACATTTGATAGAAACTTGCTTGCTCACTTATTATTGAGCTATTTATCACTCGATTTCAGTTGAAAACGCTTTTAATTAGCTTTAGTTGAATGTCAAAGTTGTGACCTGCCAACATTAGAGGCACGCTGGAATTAGATGCTGTTCACCTACGCCCTGCCATATAATTAAATTTGATCGGTTAAAGGTTGAGCTTGAGAGTCGCCGTTTAAGAGGATCATAAAAGACAATTTTCTAGCTGTGCCTCAGAAATGACAAACACTATTGGGTTTGGGTTTTTTTGTGTGAAAATTCTTACATTTGCAATCCATTTTAAAAGTAGCTCATCTCTGTGAATATTTTTTTGGAAAAGTAAAAAATAAGGCGTCGCTTCGCTTCGCTAGGAGACGGTGATTTTAGCGGATTGCAGACTGGATTTTCGCCATGTGATGTGATGATTCGCGATTAAAAGCTCAAAAATTCCGACAGATGGCGCAAAGCATCGAAGAATGACGATTCAAATTTTCGCTGTTCGGTTACATAGGAATGCAAACTTAAAATTGATTTTACAGCTCTTAGAACAACTTTTGAGAAAAAATTCAAGCAGTACGAGTGTAAACTTTTTGCCCTCTATCAATTAACGCAATAAAAAAAAATTTGAAAAAAAATAATTTTGAAAAAATAATATTGTTTAAAATGATAGAGTATCAAAAGTTAACAAAGTATCAACTCGAATTTTTGCTCAAAAGTTGTTTTGAACGCTGGAATTTTACAAAACAGAATTCGCATACATAACCTCAAAGGGCGGAAATTTCAATCGACATTCTTCGCTCTGTTCTGCTTCTCAACACTAGGTGTCGCATGTCGTTTGGCTCTTGAACGGCAATTGTCTAAGCCCAAGTTGCCTAGGAATCGATAATTGGGAATAGAACCAATTCCACCTGAACCAGATTCTCACCACCATGGCAGCCGTCCATTGCCGGCCGCTCCCATCTCCACCGCGCACCAGGGACAAGGAAAGGGAATTGGAAGACGGGAAGTGTTGATGCTCCACTTTTTTACCCGGGCAGACGGTAATAACATAATTCATGCCTTTTCAATAACAAATACTTTTAAAATAACAGAAATTGTTATGGAATCTTCTTGAAAAATCCATTTTTGCATAAGGGTATAATAACAGTTTATGTTATTATAACAAAATTTGTTATTGGTCTGATATTGGTTGAAATCCAAAACAACTTTGGAATAACATTTCTTGTTATGGAAGAATATCTCAAAATGTTATTGGGATGATCGGATTAGTTGTTAAAATAACAAAAAATAATAACAAAGATTTGTTCGAAGATTAACTAAAAATGTTATGAGTCTGTTATTACAATAACAATCCAATAACAAAAAATTCATAGCGATGAATAACAAATCTTGTTATTAATAACATATAATGTTATTGGCCTAGTATTTTCAAATAACTAAAAATGTTGTTCCCAGGTTATTTCCGTCTGCTCGGGTAATAGTATTAAGGGAAAATCTCCACGGTATCCTCAAGTAAGTTTCGCTTGGAGTTGGACGGTTTTTGGGAAGGTGAATGGTCTGAGGAGCCACCCTAGGTGAGTGGTAACGACCTTTGGCATTGTTGTTCGAATTCTTCGTGTGTTCTCATTTCTAATGGGAATGCTTTCAATTCTTCTCATCTCTTATTGGATGAATTCTATCAGTCGCCCAGGCTATTTATAGCGAGGTATTTTTAGATTCAATTTCAACTGCGCTTGCAATCTTGCATGCAATCTTGTTTGAGTTCTGATGTTCAACTTGCATTCAATTTGACTCTTTGTCCGATTCTTGGATTCAACTATACCAGTCTGATTCCTCCTCAAGCTACCAATGCTCCACGGTTAAGTGGAAAGCATTTTGCTTGCCAATCCTAAGGACAGGGGATCGAACCCCGCCGTGAGCTTGAAGTTTTTTCATTAATTCCAAATTCAATGAGTCCAGAACTTTCTCGTTGGGAGCAGATGGGTATCGAACCCAGAACCATTCGCTTATAAAGCGAACATCGTAACCATTCAGCCACGACCGCTCCTGGAAAAGTAAAAAATAAGGCGTCATCCATAAAGTATGTCACGCTCCCAAGGAGGGGGCGGGGGGTCTGAGAAAATTGCTTGTTATAAGTTTAGGAAAAGCGTGACAAAGGGGGGGGGGGGAGGGGAGGTAATTTTTGGGTGATTTTAGAGTGCTAACTTTAAAGATGAAGCCTAAGTGGAAACTGGGGCAAAATAGTTGGCAGTGTTAAATTTTTTGAAAATAGAAAACAAAAAGAGTGATAAAAAATTTTTTTTTCATATGTAAAAAAAATTATTTGAAGTCAAAAAGTCCGTGACAGAATTTTGAAACATACTCTGTTTTCGAGATAAATCTTCAAAAGTATTTTTTTACTGAGAATTTGTAAATATTATTTTTTAGCTTCCCAAAACTCGTGATTATTTTTAAAAGATTGGCAACACTGCCAAATCCAGACTCCAGACTCGATTATCCGAAGGCCTCGGAAAAATTTCACTTCGGGTAATCAAAACTTTGGATAATCGGATCGAGAAAAAAAAATTTCGTTGTCCAATTTTTGATTGTTGAGCATAGGTATGACCCCTAAACTACGCTTAAATTATTTAGAATTTTTAAAACCAAGATGGTGGTCAAAATGGCGATGATCTAATATTGAAAATACATTTTACAACTCAAATTCGACTAAAATGGGGTCGTAGGACTCAAATTTTATGTTTAAAACAAGAAAATGAAAAACATACGTTTTTTTTTGTTCGTGATTCGATTATCAGAAGTGTATCGAATAATCGATACTTCGGATAATCGAGGCTTCGGACAATCGAGTCTGGACTGTATATGCTCTAAAGCTCCAAAGTAGTCTTTTTGATCCTTTAAAATAAATCCATAAGGCTGCTACTGAAAATTTTCAATGTTTAGTATCGCAAAAAGTTTTCTTTTCGCTCAAATTTTTGTTTTTGTCAAATCTTACATTTTTTGAAAACTAATGATTGCAAAATAACTGAACTTGTGTTAAATGCTTTTTAAAATACCTTTTTGATTCAAATGTGTAGTTTTACCGCTTGTTATTTATTTTTTTATAATTTTTTTTGCATTATTTTTATTTGTAGATGAAAAAACAAATAAATTTCAATATCACCGTTGTCAAGTTCAGCCGTTGCACATATCTTTCAAAGTTTATGTCGCCCCCTTCGAAATCAGCCAGAACAATCAGAGGGCAAAAACATATTCAAAAACCTGCAAAATTTTAATGGAAAAAAAGTCTTATCGACTGCAAATAATTTTAAATCCCCCCCCCTTCTAATTTGGTCAGAGTTAAGGCACGCAAAAAAAAAACAATATTCTTAGGATTTTCTAATTAACCTTTAGGGGAAATATAACTATTATAAGGCTAATAAGCGGTCGTGTTTGAATGATGCTGGATAATCTGGAGTGTTGCTTGAAATTTACTCAAACCAAGTACTTCATCGAGTAGAGCAAATTTTTGTGAACATTTCTGTTTATTTTCACTTTTACAAAAATTTAATCGATTCCTTTTAGGTCGTTGCAAATATTTTTCAAAGTTTATGTCGCGCAAAATCGGTTCAAAAAATCAGGGGGCAAATTTTTTTTTTTTAAAATATCTCGAAATAAGAAAACAATTAGAAATGCATTCTCCTGCGTTTAATAGTAGTTTATGCAACAAGTTGCAAAAAGAGGATTTTTTCAGCACGAGTCGTACATTTATCCAACGAGGTTCACCGAGTTGGATAAATACGAAGAGTGCTGAAAAAATCAAGTTTTGCAACGAGTTCCATACAACATTTTTTTACAATTCCGAAAAACACCCATTGAGTGAAATTTTAAGTCAAATTTTCATGTATTTTGTCAATAAATCGTTTAAATCAAAAAAATGTTGAAAAGTGTTACTTTTCGAAACAAGTGCTGAAAAGTTCAACTTTTCAGCACCCATTTCAGTGCTGAAAAGTAGAACTTTTCAGCATTTATTTTGAAATGTGTTGCTATTCGATTCTGTTATTTTTGGTACAGAAAAGTAGGCTATTTCGTCGTTCAAGAATGACAGGAAAAGTAAGTAGTTTCACGACGGAATTGCAAAAAATCATATTCAGCATGTCTGGGATTGATCAAAAATATTTTCAATTTTTGAGGACTTCCTATGTAGAGCACCGCAAAAAGTTTTTTTTCGTCGAAAAAAAAAATCTCTCCAATACTTGGTTGTTTTCAAAACTAATGATTGATAAACAACTGGGCAGGTGTAAAATGCATTTTTAAACACTTTTTTAATTCAAATGTTAAGACCATGGCTTGTTTTTTCAATTTTTATTTTTATTTTTTTTTTATTTATATGCATTTTACCCCTGTCCAGTTGTTTTGCAATCATTAGTTTCCAAAATACCTAAGTATTGACGAAAGTTATTTTTTTTGCAAAAAAAAAAGTTTTTGCGGTGCTGTAATTTCATCAAAATTCTAAATACTTTTAATCCAGCCCAAACATGCTAAATATGATAATAAATGCAGAAAAATGCGTTTTTGATTGTTTTAAGTTGATTTGACTTATATTTTCATGAAAATTTTGAAGATTTTTGGAAACATATTTTTTTGCCCCCTGATTTTTTGGAATACTTTTTGGGAGGGGGGAGGGGGGGAATATTTGCAACGGCCTAAGTGGCATAAATTTGCGTGTTTACTCGAGGCGGTGGTAATGCTGGTATGTTTATAGCCTAAATAATATTTTTGGAGCTTTAATCGAGTATCAAACTATCCATATGACGAAGATAGGTGTTTGATTAGAAAGGGTATAATTCCCCTAAGCTTGAACACAAAAAAAGATCTTTTGTTTCGAGAATATCAAATGTCAGGGTTAATAAAAAAAAAGGTTTTTGATCGAAAGAAAGGAATAAATTTATTGGTTTCGTTTTGTAATATTGAAAATCGGACGATTATTTGATGAGATATCGTCCTATAAAAATCAAAATCAATCAAATGAGATAAATATAATATTTTCACACAAAAAAATGCATTTTTTGTCATCTTTAACACATTTATAAATGATTATTTACAATTATATGTTTTGTGTGAAAAGTCGAATAAAAAAATAATTGCAAAGTGTAACTAGGTTTTCTGAGAAGTCCTACAACTTTTCCAAAGACCCAAAAATGACAAGAAAAACTGTTATCAAGAACCAGATTGTAGAAAATTTTAAGTTCAAATTTTTAACTGCCTATTTGTATAAATAGATGCCAAAATTGTTTGTTGATGATTAATGAAGCAAAATGTCTTCCTTGGTCATAGAAAAGGTCCCCAAAGTTTCAAGCAGGAAGGTTTTTTTTTTTTCAAAAATAGGAAAATTATTTTAAACTTGAAAGGTTTTAAAAAATAAAAAAATATTTAAGTTAAGTTTTAATTTACAATTTTCAAAATTAATATCTATTGTATTTTCGAAAACGCTTTGATGAGTTTCGATCAATTTAAATTCACCGTTTCAGTTGAGGTAACATGGAATTAAAAAAATTAAAATAATTTTATGAAGCGAACTAACAGAAACCAAAATTCAATCAGGGAGTTAAGTGCTTGGCAAATGGATTAATTTTGCAGAGTCTTCTTAAAAAGTTACTCAAAACCAATAAGAAATTAATCTGCATTTCTTGAGAAATTCATTTCTCACTTTCTCCACCGACCTTTGCAATTTCTTCTTTTCCCGGAACTCGGCAGCCAAAGATGTCCCAAAACGCCAATATTTTTGCTCCAATCCTGCAAAACAATTTAGCATAAAAAATTAATAAAATTCAATTACTTCCACCTTCCCTCCCCTCTCCACAAAACAGTTCAGTTTTCTTTTCTGGCCAAAGCAATCCATTCATATCACTTACTTTGGGCGGTGTGCGTTTCACGAAAGTTAAACGACCTGGAAAAGCTCGCGGTTTACACGGAAAAACGGAACAGCAAAACGTGAGTAAAACGCTCCACAGAAAAAAAAGACATTTAAAATTTATGACTTAACTCGCGCGTTTTTTCTTCTCTTGGTGTTTCTGAAACCAGATTTTTGGCTTGTTCGGGACGACAAAAATGTTCAGAGCCAAGAAGAAAAACCAACTTAATCCACCTATGTGGTTGATGCCTTCCTCACTTTTTACCAACAATGAGTAATATGAGTGGTTCGGACACATATTTCAGCTATTCTTTTTTATGTCTAGAAAAATAAGTACACAGATATAACTTAATCTGTCATAACTAGAGACAGGGTTGCCAGATTTTCAACTATGAGGACTCGTTGGAAAGGTCTTTTGATTACCTAACCAATGATGGGTCGGATGATGGTTCCGGACATCGTTTACATACATTTAAGTGAGATTCGGCTTCAAAAAAGTACATAAATATCACTTAAGTGGTCATAACTCGAGGCAGGGTTGCCAGATCTTCAATGTTGTGGACTCGTTGGAAAGGTCTCCCGATTACCTAACCAATGATGGGTCAGATGATGGATCCGGACATCGTTTACATGCATTTAAGTGAGATCCGGCTTCAAAAAAGTACATAAATATCACTTAAGTGATCATAACTTGAGACAGGGTTGCCAGATTTTCAATTATGTGGACTCATTGGAAAGGTCTCTTGATTACCTAACCAACGATGGGTCGGATGATGGATCCGACAATCGTTCACATGCATTAAAGTGAGATCCGGCTTCAAAAAAGTGCATAAATATCACTTAAGTGGTCATAACTCGAGGCAGGGTAGCCAGATCTTCAATTATGTGGACTCGTTGGAAAGGTCTCTCGATTACCTAATCAATGATGGGTCGGATGATGAATCCGGACATCGTTTACATGCATTTAAGTGAGATCCGGCTTCAAAAAAGTACATAAATATCACTTAAGTGGTCATAACTCGAGACAGGGTTGCCAGATCTTCGATGTTGTGGACTCGTTGGAAAGGTCTCTCGATTATCTAACCAATGATGGGTCGGATGATGGATCCGGACATCGTTTACATGCATTTAAGTGAGATCCGGCTTCAAAAAAAGTACATAAATATCACTTAAGTGGTCATAACTCGAGACAGGGTTGCCAGATCTTCGATGTTGTGGACTTGTTGGAAAGGTCTTTTGATTACCTAACCAACGATGGGTTGGATGATGGATCCGGACATCGTTTACATGCATATAATTGAGATCCGGATATATGTGAAAACACATTTTTATACATAACTTTTGAACTACTTATCGAAACTTCAAACAATTCAATAGCGATGTATGGGACCCTAAACCAAGTCGAATGCAACTGGTTCGATCAAAATCGGTTCAGCCAGTGCTGAGAAAACTTGGCAAGATTTTTGAACACATACATACATACACACACACACACACATACACACACACACACATACACACACACACACATACACACACACACACACACACACAGACATTTGTTCAGTTTTCGATTCTGAGTCGATATGTGTACATGAAGGTGGGTCTTCGAGCTTTTAATAAAAAGTTCATTTTTAGAGCAGGATTATAGCCTTACCTCAGTGAGGAAGGCAAAAAGCAGAGCCCGTAACGGCGCGTTGTAGCAAGATTGTGCGCCACAGATAAAGGGCTCTATTATTAAGCGATTAGAATTTATTGTCGAGTTGGAGCGGATTTTGTCGTGGTCTTTGGGAAGGATTTTCCAACGGGATGAAGAGGGGGAGTGACTGCGGATGAATTGGTTAGGAAATTGCGAGTTTTTGAACTGTAAAAAGCTGAGAAAAAAACAATCATAGGGTATTCTCAAATATTTGTGAGTTCAAATCATTCTCGTTTGGAGAAGTTGTCAACCAGTCCCGGGACCATCGCTTAAAATTCGCGTTTTAAAATGTATTTACTACAGTGTCACCACTCAACTCCAGCCACCAGCTTGAGAAATCGGAAATTTGGTCCAGAAATTGATTTTAATCGGATAAATTGCCAACCACCACCGGTTCCGTCCCCATGCCAACTGCCTGGATGCTTCTGGGGGTGGTGGTGGCGACTCCAGAACCTTCGCAGCAAAGAGAAGGCTAATGACGGGCTCATGACCAAAGTGGCGGGACGGAATTACTTGGAAGTGTAATCAATCAAACGGCGCTCAATTGTATCCGCCGCCGCGGCCATGGCAATTGAAACCTCAGCGCAGAAATTAATCGACTGTTTGGCTGAGAAATTGCTTTTCGAGTGGGCTTGACGGAAACGACCTGGCGATTGTGTGATTGGTGCAATTTACTGGAAGGAAGTGAATTATTCATCAATATTTTGAGATTATTTGGAGTATGGACTTTAAATTCAAATTTGGCACAATTTTCAACCACTCGTCAAAATGATAAATGAAAAGCACCTTCAACCTTCATTTTTTAAAATTTAAATTAACTGAAAAAGAAATCTTGCTCACTCATCACCCCCAAAAAGAGGGTGCTCCACCCACGCAAAAGTATGTTTTGTAACCGGCAAGATTCCAAGATTCAATTAGCAACAGCAGCCCGGAACGTCGTTCGGACTTGTTCAAAGCAGCACTCTGGTGTCGAAAAATTTCCAGCAAATCATGCTTTAGATCGACCAGCCGTTTCTAGAAACTCCCCAAAGGTGAGGTGTAATAGGGCGGGGCTAGATTGAGTTTGACGAGGGGTGCCGCAAAATCCATTTCCGTTCATTTCGTAATCATTTTTTTTGGCGAGGACTTTGACCACGTTTTGTCCCTAGGCAGAACAAGAAGCTAGAGTTTTGGGGGGTTTTCAAAAGACCCAGTATCTGACGCGTCATGTTCTAAGTGATTTAGAAGAAAATGGTTTTGACATGAGGAGAAAAAAGGTTTTGAGTAGTTTCACTACTTCTTTCTCATACTGGCCTTATATTAGTGCAATGAATTGAAAACTTTTTTTCAGTAGCCTTAATTTTTCAACTGAATTAAATTCTCTAGAAATTCACTTTCAGAATGCCATTTCCTAGAAATCCACTCGACAGAATGTTCCAATCCCCAGAAGTGGTAAAGTGGTCTTGGTATCTTATAGTTTTGAAATCTTCAATTATTCAATAACTTTCATTTTCTCTCTTCCAGAGTATTTTTATTCTATCCTTCAAAGCTCCGTATCTTCAAATGATCAAAACTTATTTTTTCATTTTACAGGCTAATAATATTCCATATCTCAAAATTCCTTAGTTTCAAAGCATCAAATCATCATATTATGAAATCATTATGTTTCAAATTTTTAAGCCATTATATCTTCAAATTTTTTAATGTTTAAATCTTTGAATTATTTAACCTTTTAATCTTTAAGTTTTGAAATCCACAGATCTTATTAAAAAGTAGTGCGTTGATCCCGGGATGTTTCGGGACAGAATTCTAGAGAATTTTCCAAGCCGTGAATTCCCGCGAGTTTTGTCTTGATTTACCCAAAATTTAAATTAAATATTGTAAACTCTGGGGTGGATATTAGCCTGTCCCATTTTGAGGTCATGTTGAGGAATTTCAGATGCTCACTTCTTAAATGATAGATTATGATGTTAGGAACAATGTTTTCTTAGACAAGAAAAAATAATAAAATACTTGCTCGCACCCCCTAATCGATTTACTGAAAAAAGTCTCTTTTTTGAACAAATTTTCTAAAATCGTTTGGTATCAATACAAAAACTGATTCGATCTGGTGTGTATTATCTTCAAACGATAGGTTTTTATCCATAGATTAAGATGCACTATCAATATTGGATCAAAACCCAAGTTTTTGGACTCTCCCAGGCGGATTTACGTCGAATTTTTTTTTTCAGAAATGCTCATTTAATTTAGGGTAGCCTATATTTCCCAGTAAAACCAATACATGCAGCTTGTAGGAAATCTCATGGCGAACATTTTTCTCTCTGAGAAAATGCAATTTCGACACTCCAGAGCCGAGATATTTGTGTTTTAGTGAGAAAAAAAGTGCCAATTTTCAAAATTTCTCAGAATTCAGAAGCAAGGCCTACTAATTACACAATGTTGCAAGCATGTGTTGCAAAGATCAGGGTATGCTTTCTTATAGTAATTTTGGCCGCTGAATCCGAATCTGAAATCAAATTTCGTGTAAACAGTGATGTTTACACCCTTTTGGAATGTTATTTGCGTGATTAAATCGTTGCAATTCAAATTGCTTGCCAGTTCGGTCATACTTTTTTCGGTTTTCGTACCACTTTGATTGTTATTTTACTCACAGATCTTTTTAATGTTTTTTTTTACGTTTTGATTATGCAATTCGAAAAATCACATATCGTTATTTGGGCTTTTTTTTTTAATCGCAGACTCCCTCCCCCCCCAATTTTCATACAAAACAAATCTTTTTGATATGGAGCGTGGAAAATCGCTGAACCCCTCCCCCGCCACACCCCGCCCTTCCCCTATCAAAGGTTTATGAATGGTCCCTTACTAGAATTAAAGATTGATTAGTAAATAGAGAAAACTAAAAATTCTGAAGCATTTTGGATGGTTGTTACATATATTTTTTATGAAAAATGTTCGAAAATGTCTTCTAGAACTTATTTTAATGCAATTTTCCAAACAAATTTATCCAAATGCAGCCACTTTTCCTAAAATTTTCTCTGGTATTCTTTTTTTATAAATCCATATTAGCTTAAAATATGCGATTTCCGAATTGCTCAACACATTGTTAAAACATTATCAGAACGTAAAAAAGTTTACACATAAAGAGTTCTGTGAGTAAAATAACAATTAAAGTGGTACGAAAACCGAGAAAAGTATGACCGAACTTGCAAGCAATTTGAATTGCAGCGATTTAATCACGCAAATAACATTCCAAAAGGGTATAGCTAAAAAACATCACTGCACAGAGTAATCCAGAGGGAGCAGTGGCATTTGATTTATGGTTGCGTTACGCGGTACATCGTGGTACATCCCCCCTTCAGCAAAAAAATTACTTTTAGTTAGGTCTCCGGGCAAACTGACGTTTGAGGCGTTACTTATTTATCAAAGCAACCAGGTGCATTTTTCATGTTGTCAATTTTTCCCATTTTCTGTGTACATTCTGGTAGCTTTACTTTCAAATGTAAAGAATGCCCGTGAAGATTATAGAAAATTGAGATTTATCTTCAATAAAAGTGTGCGTTTCTGTGAATGTACGTTGCAGTTTTGGTTTACCGGCCTATTGAAGTCGGAACTAACCATTTATATGTGTGACCGGACGTTTGGTTGTGATTTCACGTGACTAATGGTTAAACTAATTTCTATGACCAGTCCTTGGTGAATGACGATTTATACCAACCTAAAAATATGTGATAATGAATGGAAGATAACTTTTCCTTTATTTGGATTATTTTAATTTATAATTTAGAGGTAGTTTCTCCCTGACTTCACTCATTATCGAGACTATGGACTATTATATCAGCAAGTTAATTAGTTCAACAGCTAAAATTGACCTTTGCCTGCTGATCAATGAAAAACAGAGCATCGACAGCATATGCACACCACTAGACGAGCAAATGAAGTATCTTGTCTCCATTGCGGGGAACTAGCTGAAACGTTTTTAATTTAGTACATGTCCTCGCGTTGCAACCGGGTGAATTCAGCAATGATGTTCTGAAATCAGATCTACACAACATAGGACCATCAAGGAGGAGGAAATTTCTTAGGTTGATCAATGGCTACGTCATTTCAACAGTTAATCAAAAAATTGATGTGAACGCCGATGTTAATGCTCTTGATTTTCACTCAAATTGCGAAGTTTGAATAATTATGGAGATAATTATTTAAACTACAAAACAATAAAAAAATAATTCTCACAAAAAATCGCTTCAGCAATGACATAACTTGTCAAAACAAACAAATCTAAAAAAAATCCTGAGTTTACTTTGATGAAATTTGATCTCGTAACGCTTCAAACATAACGCCTGAAGGCACTGCAATTCCAAAGGGTATAATAGTAACGGAGCCACAAAATTCGATGACTTTTGTTCGGACTGCGTCCTCTGGATTACTCTGTGATCACTGTTTACATGAAATTTGATTTCAGATTCGGATTCAGCGGCCAAAATTACTATAAGACAGCATACCCTGATCTTTGCAACACATGCTTGCCACATTGTGTAATTAGTAGGCCTTGCTTCTGAATTCTAAGAAATTTTGAAAATTGGCACTTTTTTTCTCACTAAAACACAAATATCTCGGCTCTGGAGTGTCGAAATTGCATTTTCTCAGAGAGAAAAATGTTCGCCATGAGATTTCCTACAAGCTGCATGTATTGGTTTTATTGGGAATATATGCTACCCTAAATTAAATGAGCATTTCTGAAAAAAAAATTTCGACATAAATCCGCCTGGGAGAGTCCAAAAACTTGGGATTTGGTCCAATATTGATAGTGCATCTTAATCTATGGACAAAAACCTATCGTTTGAAGATAATACTCACCAGATCGAATCAGTTTTTGTATTGAATCCAAGCGATTTAAGAAAATTTGTTAAAAAAAATGACTTTTTTCAGTAAATCGATTAGGGGGTGTGAGAAAGTATTTTATTATTTTTTCTTGTCTAAGAAAACATTGTTCCTAACATCATAATCTATCATTTAAGAAGTGAGCACCTGAAATTCCTCGATGTGACCTCAAAATGGGACAGGCTAGTGGATATTCACTGTTGTAAAAAAGAGTGATAGGAATATTATTGCATTTTAATTTTTAATTAGACAAATATCAGCATTTATTTGGCTTATTGAGGAAAATTGTTAAAAATTAGGTGTACTTGTCCTTTAAATACCCAGCTATTCAATATTTCCAATTCAATTTGAAATATTTAGTAAAGATTTGATTTATTTTTTTTTTCAATTTCAATTCGGTTTTATTGGTGAATAATCAAGATACAATGAGTTATTTTGAAGTGCATAACAGAGTTTTGGAGTTCCTTTCAGCTGTGTGTTGCATCTTAATCCATTTTGGAACAATTATTTCTTTAACTAAGGCACTAGCAAGAGTAAGAAAAATTCAAAAAAACTTACAGAAATAAGATTTGATTTAGAAAAATAAAATTTTCATATATTTTTTCTTGCATCCGAAGCGAATCAGGACACTAAATTTGTTAAAAACAATTAAAAATTATTATTTTAAAAATATTAAGGCTGGTACAAATATTTTTAAAAGTTTTTGTCACCCCCCCCCCCCCTTCAAAATTGGCCCGAAAAATCAGGGGGCAAAAAAAATATTTTTACAATAAACTTCAAAATTTCAATGAAAACTCAAGTGCAACCAGCTGAAATCAAATTTAAATACATTCTCCTGCGTGTAAAATCATTTTTAGCATGTTTGGGTTTATTAAAAAATCTTAAGATTTTTTGAAAATTTTCGATGCAAAATCTTTTTTTTCGATACAATTTTTGTTTTTGTCAGATCTTAGATTTTTTGAAAACTAATGATTGCAAAACAACTGAACTAGTGTAAAATGCATTTTAAAACACTTTTTTCATTTAAATGTGAAGACTATGGCTTGTTATTTAAATTTTTATATTTTTTTATTTTTTTGCCCCCCCCCCCTTGACCTCGGCTAGGGCCGAGGGACAAAAACTTTTTTAAATATTTGCATCGGCCTTACAAACAAAATACCAAATTTAAACAAAACATATCTGAAATTTGAGATTGTCGTTTTTCATTTTTAAGATTTTCTAGTCAAATAAAAAATTAATACATGAAAGTTATTCATATACATCAATTTTATCTGAATCAGATTGCAGCAAGAATTGTTGTTGATTTAAAATCGAAATCAGAACAAGGAAAATTTAAACTTCCAATTATAAATAATTATATTAATCTATTAAATTGCTCATCCCTGATTTTACACCCAACACATATAATGCTGACGCGTCCCCGAGCAACACTTCAAAGAGGTGAATATGTTGGTGCTCTGTCCCTCACAATGCATAAAGTGTCCATGGCGCGATCAGCAATCAATAAGTTGATGGTTCAATCCTCATTCTAATAATATTTTTTTTTCTGCTGTACAATCAATCAGCCGTCGGTAATGTCGATAATTGTCGGTAACGGGCAATAATGTCATACCCCTATATCGCAAAAAATGCATGAGGACAGATTTCATGCAGATTCTGATATACTTTCATGCCGCCATGCATCACAATCATGCGACCGTCGTTTGGGTGTGTTAGTCTGTGCATCGAAAAAAATGCACTCGATTATCTCCGGACTGGCAGAACAGATTTTGACCGTTCCGATTTCATTCGATTCTTCTTGGGGTCTCACAAGACCCTAGTTAACATTATGAAGTTTTGTTAAGTATTTCAAAATTTATGCAAAAAAAAAATGATTCTGGCTAAAGTTCGAAAGATTGTAAAAGGGGTGGTTTTTTTTTAAGAAAACCCGTCTGATCATACGTATTAAGAAAGGTATTTAAAAGACCTTTCTAATGAGCCCCATTGAAGATCTGATAACCCTATCAAAAGTTATGAGCACTTAAGTGTCATTTGTACACATGTTAGAGGCCGGATCTCAAATATTTCGACTAAATTGATGGCCGGGTTCATTATGCGACCCGTTGTTAGTTGGACAATTGAAAGATCTTTCAAATGAGTCTAAAACATCAAAGATCTGATAACCCTATCAAAAGTTTTAAGCATTTTTCTTTAAAATAAATGTGGCCGGATTTCAGAGGAACCAAAAAGTTGTTGCGTTCTAGTGTAGTTCGTTTTTCTGGTGTGCATCATCCACTGACAGGCTTTACAATCATTTTGAATGTAGTGGTGGCAGTGGTGGCGATTGATGGAAGTGAAGGAGGTGGATTCTGCTGTTGTTTTTAATTTGATTTGATTTGATGTGATAACCAACAGGGCCACAAGGATGACCTATGTAGCGGTTGCCTAGAATTACAGTGGCTCAGACTTAAAGGGAGCATCTTCAAATTACTGCCGTATGAAGGGCCAAAAGGGGATGGTTGGACGCGAACAAGCAAAATCACTCACGGTGTCCTCAGGGGAAGAGAATCTCCTTCCGACAGTAACCTCCAATAACTCCGAAAAAAGTCTGACAAAGCTGAAAACAGGGCTCGCATCCTGTTGGGGGCCTAAAAGGGCGCGGCAGACAGCTGGAGACTGACAGAGGTCAATAAATCTATTAATTAGACAATCCTTTAGAATTGTATAGTTAATGAACTATTTCCCCCTTTTGACGTAGTTCTGGTCTTCCACTATCCACATCCAGTCTCCGCCATTACAGCATACCGTCCACTGCCCTGATGCTCCCTCCCCGATCCCCGGCATTGATTCTAACTACTAATAAAAAGGAAAATCATAGATGAGAATAGGTCAATGCGGATGGAGAGCAAATCGAGCTCAGTATCCCCTCACAAAGACTGGTAGTAAGTGTGAAAAAATAATGAAAATGAAAAGATAGTACGTCAATGCGGATGGATCGATGATCCCCTCACAAGGACATAAAAGAAACAGATGGTAGGAAGAGCAATAGAACAGAAAATCAGGAATGAGAACGTATGAAGAGCAGCATGGACTCCCCCATCACAAAGACATCAGCTAAGATATATATATATATATATATATATATATATATATATATATATACAGCAGTTCCATATGAAAGTTAAAGAAAAAAAATAAAAGTTCTCCGATCGGGCTCAAAATTTTTCTGGGGGTTCCTTGGCCAAAATAATTAGACCCGTATTTTTTTGTTTGGCCATTAGGGTGGCCTACGCCGTGTTAGGGTGGTCCGAAAAATGGCCATTTTCGTCGATTTTCACAAAAACCACTTTTTTCAAAAAATCATAACTTCGCTCCATTTCAACCGATTTTAGCTGTCTAGGGCGCAAATGAAAGATGATAAGTTGGACTTTCAAGAAAAAATAATGTGGAGTTTCAAAAATCTAGCCTAACATTTGAAAAAGTCTTATGAAAACATCAAATGCCGTTTTGACGGTGTCTGGACCAAAGAGCCTATATCTGAAAATATTTTTAACGGATTCCTCGAACAATTTTACATAACATATCAAAAATTGGGTGAGGTTCATTAACAGGATTCAGAGATATGATTTTTTGAAAATAAAATCCGGGTTTTTCGACGCGCCGCGCGCGAAAACGAGAAATTGACGAAATCGGCAAAAAATCAACTTTTTTCACTAAAACTGCGATAACTAGAAAATTTCAGCGATGACCTATAGATGTTAGGGTACCAAAATTTTCGTAATTGAAATACGCAACTTTTGGTACCCTAACATTTATAGGTCATCGCTGAAATTTTCGAGTTATCGCAGTTTTAGTGAAAAAAGTTGATTTTTTGCCGATTTCGTCAATCTCCCGTTTTCGCGCGCGGCGCGTCGAAAAACCCGGATTTTATTTTCAAAAAATCATATCTCTGAATCCTGTTAATGAACCTCGCCCAATTTTTGATATGTTATGTAAAATTGTCCGAGGAATCCGTTAAAAATATTTTCAGATATAGGCTCTTTGGTCCAGACACCGTCAAAACGGCATTTGATGTTTTCATTAGACTTTTTCAAATGTTAGGCTAGATTTTTGAAACTCCACATTATTTTTTCTTGAAAGTCCAACTTATCATCTTTCATTTGCACCCTAGACAGCTAAAATCGGTTGGAATGGAGCGAAGTTATGATTTTTTGAAAAAAGTGGTTTTTGTGAAAATCGACGAAAATGGCCATTTTTCGGACCACCCTAACACGACGTAGGCCACCCTAATGGCCAAACAAAAAAATACGGGTCTAATTATTTTGGCCAAGGAACCCCCAGAAAAATTTTGAGCCAAATCGAAGCACTTTTATTTTTTTTCTTTAACTTTCATATGGAACTGCTGTATATATATATATATATATATATATATATACAGCAGTTCCATATGAAAGTTAAAGAAAAAAAATAAAAGTGCTTCGATTTGGCTCAAAATTTTTCTGGGGGTTCCTTGGCCAAAATAATTAGACCCGTATTTTTTTGTTTGGCCATTAGGGTGGCCTACGTCGTGTTAGGGTGGTCCGAAAAATGGCCATTTTCGTCGATTTTCACAAAAACCACTTTTTTCAAAAAATCATAACTTCGCTCCATTCCAACCGATTTTAGCTGTCTAGGGTGCAAATGAAAGATGATAAGTTTGACTTCCAAGAAAAAATAATGTGGAGTTTCAAAAATCTAGCCTAACATTTGAAAAAGTCTTATGAAAACATCAAATGCCGTTTTGACGGTGTCTGGACCAAAGAGCCTATATCTGAAAATATTTTTAACGGATTCCTCGGACAATTTTACATAACATATCAAAAATTGGGCGAGGTTCATTAACAGGATTCAGAGATATGATTTTTTGAAAATAAAATCCGGGTTTTTCGACGCGCCGCGCGCGAAAACGGGAGATTGACGAAATCGGCAAAAAATCAACTTTTTTCACTAAAACTGCGATAACTCGAAAATTTCAGCGATGCATGTTAGGGTACCAAAAGTTGCGTATTTCAATTACGAAAATTTTGGTACCCTAACATCTATAGGTCATCGCTGAAATTTTCTAGTTATCGCAGTTTTAGTGAAAAAAGTTGATTTTTTGCCGATTTCGTCAATTTCTCGTTTTCGCGCGCGGCGCGTCGAAAAACCCGGATTTTATTTTCAAAAAATCATATCTCTGAATCCTGTTAATGAACCTCGCCCAATTTTTGATATGTTATGTAAAATTGTCCGAGGAATCCGTTAAAAATATTTTCAGATATAGGCTCTTTGGTCCAGACACCGTCAAAACGGCATTTGATGTTTTCATAAGACTTTTTCAAATGTTAGGCTAGATTTTTGAAACTCCACATTATTTTTTCTTGAAAGTCCAACTTATCATCTTTCATTTGCGCCCTAGACAGCTAAAATCGGTTGAAATGGAGCGAAGTTATGATTTTTTGAAAAAAGTGGTTTTTGTGAAAATCGACGAAAATGGCCATTTTTCGGACCACCCTAACACGGCGTAGGCCACCCTAATGGCCAAACAAAAAAATACGGGTCTAATTATTTTGGCCAAGGAACCCCCAGAAAAATTTTGAGCCCGATCGGAGAACTTTTATTTTTTTTCTTTAACTTTCATATGGAACTGCTGTATATATATATATATATATATATATATATATATATATACATATAATGGAATGATCTCACCAAATTCCTCGTTAATGGCTTGCATTTCTTGTAGAACCAGTCCCAACTCCTCATGACCCGAAATCATTTTGATCTGCGCAGCAAATGTGTGTGCTTCCTCAGCTAAATTCTTCGATTCATTCACCGATTTCTCCGCAATCGAACGATTCAGCGAAACTTCCGTTAACCTTCCTAGCGCACTCTTGTCAACTTGCAAACAGGATCCTATTCCATCTCGAATGCTGGTCGATCCATTGGGTTTCGTCACGCGTAACTTCAATGTTCCGATGGTACTACAAAATTGACTCCAAATTTCTCTATCAACAAAACCGATCCATCGCGATTTAAAATTCAATGTCCAGATTCTTTTAGATACAGATTCATTTCAGGGTCATCACCGAACATTTGTATGAAACTTAAAAAAAAATTACGAAAATCGAACAAAATATGACGGAGCAAAGTTTTTTCGCGACCGCACGCACCGATTACTACGATCAATCCAAAGGATTCTGCTGTTGTTTTTTGACAGATAAGAATACATGAATAGAGTTATCTACGTGCGCATGTATTGCGTGTACGTACACGAAAAAGATTGAGGTTAAATGTTGTACCCGCCAGCAAAACAAATGGGGTGCTAGTGTGCGTGAGCCCGGGCTGAGATAACTCTATGGTAATATTGTTATCCTGAATTGCTACATTCAAACCCCTGATTTTTGAAGATTTGTTCAGATTCTGTCTCTAAATTTGGTCGTTAAAGGCGTAGAAAATAGAAATTTAATTTTGGTGTCTTAGACAAAGTTGCTTGAATTTTTGAACCATCTATCCACCACCAAGTTTTATTAAGGTTTTATGGTAGCATCTTGATTGCTTAGTAACTTTATTTTGGCATTCACCGCAACCAATAAGCAAAAGCTAATTATTAATTTCTAACAAGGTTTTATGCCTCGTACATAAAACCTGGCGAAATCAAAAGCCGACTGGCTTTAAAAAAGGTTTTATGAAAGTTTCAATAGAGGCTTAAAAACCATGTATATTTAAAACCGAGGGTGTTGTAGCTGTCAAGTGACATTAGGCATATAAAAAGCTCTCATAAAATCAAAAGCTCCTTAAAGAGCATTTAACGCTGCCAAATATCAATGCCTAATAACAGCGCTAAACGCGTGTTCTGAGTTCTGATTGAATATGATTGACCGCTATCTTGGCAGAAAAAATATAAAAATGCATTGAAATTTGATGATTCGGATATAATCAGCATAGTGATAGAAGATTAAAATTAGTAAGAACATTTTTTGAAAAGAATTGCAGTCTATTATTTTTTGCATTAAAACTTTAATTACAAAAGAATTATTTGTGATGAAGCGAGTTGATTTTTTTTGGCTTTATCTCTCCCATATTTATTCAAAAAATATCAACCGCAGCTGAATTTGAGTCACCAATTAAAAAAAAAAGCTTTAAAATTACTTTAATTACCCCCAAAATCTTATATTTATCATCGCCATTTTTGCAAACCATCATTTATGGCAAGACGAAGAATTTTTTTTTGCCAAAATAAAACCTATTTGGCATAAAACGTTTGGAGACATACGAAACGGCTTTGAGGAGCTTGTTAGGAATCAGTGGCTAAGCCTTGAACTCCTATGTGGGGTTTGTAAATAGGCCGTAACAACCTTTTGCAGAGGCCCAATTGGGTTTTAAGTGAGATTTAACGAGGTTCTGGGGATCTTGTTACGACTAAACTGTTTTTAAGATGGTTTTGGCTGATAGGTTTTATAGTTTTTATAGGTTGTAACAGCTATGATATAGCCTAAAATGTTACTTAGGAAGCCCAACAACAATAAAAATCCAAAAAAATATTCCGGAAAAGTTAGATTTTCAAAATCACCCTGATTGTGAACCACCCTAATTTTCAACCATTTTTCGTTAGAATAAATTTTACACTTAATTATTATTAATACTAATTTGAATACCTTGTTTTAAACTCTTGAATGAAAAAAGTATTTAAAAATACATAACACACCTTTGCAATCATTAGTTTCCAAAATACCTAAATATTGACGAAAATTTAATGTTTTTTTAAGTTTATGCGGTGCTGCACATTTGAGTTTCCTAAAAATTCTAAATATTATTAATCCAGCCAAATGGTAATTATCAATGCAGCAAAAAGCGTTTTAGATTGTTTGAAGTTGATTTGACTTCTATTTTCATTTGAGGTTTTTAGGTAAAAAAAATCGTCCTTGATTTTTCGGACCAATTTTGAAGGGGGGGGGGGGGGGCGAAATAAACTTTGAAAAATATTTGCAACGGCCTTATATTATTAAGACTTGTTCATCAAAATCATTTTTTTGTTTTTTTTTTGTCTTGTCAATACAGATACCTCTTTTATCAGTCAGTACGCTATTTGTTTCTTGGACTTCACTCACAGCAACCAAAACAACATCAAACATCACGACTCTTATTAATCCAAACCCAACTCACTCGTCCAGACAGCCCCGGGCAGGTCACTACAAATTGACCAAATCAGAAACCAGCCCATACAAAGTGTCACTTCGGCATGGGACACCGACCTCCCCCAGTCACCCACTGGGGTGGGGTCAACTTTGATTGAATTTGTATATACTCAGGGGCTGGCCGGGACAGTCATCGCCGCCGGTTTTGGGGTGTTCCACGAACGCCGGGAATGTAAATGACAGTGCCCATCCTGACGTGGGACTACGCCTTGTTCGTACCTGTCTGGGCGTCCGGTGATGATGGTCAAGTGAGATCAAATAAAACCAAAATTCAATCTGCACTGTTTTCCGAGTGACATTTAATGGCACTGACCGGATACTTTGTTTACATGCTAATTTCCGAAACCCTGTTCGGGCCGGTTGGCAGGTGCCATTTCGAACTCGGGTTTTTGCGGTGAAGTGGGTTCACCGTTCGGAGCAAATAAAATGGTCAACGAATTGTGGTTTGGAGTAGTCATTTAATATCGGTGGTGAAATCTGGGTTTGACAAGTGATTTTTGCAATTTAAATTTGACACTTGTAGTAACTTTGATCTGACCCTAAACAAAAAACAAATAGATTATTTTAGCAGTTATCTGAAAAAAAAGTTAAAATATCGTTAAATTCGCAAAAAATCAAGCCACATTCATCATGATTCTCAAAATAAACATAAATTTCCCATTCAAATCCCTATTTTCAAGTGTGTTGTTACGTGCGTCAGCAAACATCAATCTCGAGTTTTCCGAAAACCCCGTTTATCGTTGTCACAAGGATCACCAACCAACGTCAAACATCCTGGAGGGGCTCAGGCTCTTGACGTAGGGGAAAGTGGGGCAAGTGTAACAAGCTAAGGAAATGCTCGTTATAACCCATTAAAAACATTAAAAAATCTGTAGGATTTTTTAGAATCATCTTATTCCAGGTCTTGGCTGAGACTTTGATGGAACAAGTTTTTAAAAAAATCTGTTTTTTAATGTAAAAAGTTGATTTTAAAATTTTTGATTTTTCGTACGTTCTACTCAACTAGTGGGGCAAGACGAACAACCCGTTGGGGCAAGAGGAACAATGCACGAAACAACATGCTAATTTACTAACAATTGAACTGTTATCACTTAGATACATAAGATTAGAATGTATTTGAAACGTTTCTTTAATTTTTAGATTAAAAATTAATATTTTACTAAAAATTTTACCGTTTTTACGAAAACAAAATATTACTTAGATGATACATAGTAAATTTTCATTATATTCTTATATCGTGTATGGACAATGTTTTTAACAATTGTTTATCAGTTTTTAAGAACTTTTATGTATTTTTTTCACAATAAAATATGTTGCTGCAGCAATTCGTATTTTTTCCATACTAAAAATCCATATGCTACACTTGCCCCACCTAAACAAGATTTTTTAAAAGCTCTCTACAAAAATAACCAAAACATAAATCATACTTTATAATACATGCAAGTCATTGGTAGGGACACTACCGATCTAGGAAAAATAGCATTTTGATAAAATGAGCTTTAAAACGAACCCTACGCCTTATTTTGTACTTTCCAAATATTATAAGGAAACAAAGGCTTTGAAAAAAACTTCATTCAATCTTATGCCCCGTGGCGTTTACGTCGTTTTGGCGGTTATGTGGTAGTAGAATCAGCTAATTGCATTGCTAGCAACAATTCCTCATACTGGAAATAATCAAAATTGTAAAAATTACGGCCTTACGAGCGATTGTTCCTCTTGCCCCATATGGTCGTCTTGCCCCACCTTCCCCTATTTGACACCGGATTTTCTTTTTCCAGAGGAGAACAAGAAAAAAAAAAACTCATGCATATAGGCATGCACGCAAACACACACTCTTACTTACGCTTTCACACACTCATATAAACGAAAAAGCTTCCGTTTTTGGCAGATATTAGCAAAGTTTTGTGTGTCATGTGCCAAAAGGCAAATTTCCAAACCGTTTAACACGAAGTTGGGAGGCTTTCGTGTGATGGGTGTTGGAAGGAAGTTGAGTATCCCGCGATGATGTTTCGTAAGTAAATGATAAAACAAAAAACAAAAAACAAAAAACAAAAAACAAAAAACAAAAAACAAAAAACAAAAAACAAAAAAAAAACAAAAAACAAAAAACAAAAAACAAAAAACAAAAAACAAAAAACAAAAAACAAAAAACAAAAAACAAAAAACAAAAAACAAATAACAAAAAACAAAAAACAAAAAACAAAAAACAAAAAAAAACTGCTATCTGAGAAGGAAAACTTTTTCTTTTCTGCAGATATCATCTCAAATGAAGACATACATCGCCCAAACTTGACAAATTAAGAGCCACACTCTCTTCCCACTTTCCGAAACTGTGAACTAATAACACTTTCGAAGCAAACTTTTCCCTGCAAATTTCAAAAGCGAAAGACAAGGCAAACCCTTTCCCATGCCGTTTGAAAAAGAAACAAAATACACTCCGAGTCACAAGCTGCTTCTATTGAGTTGACTCTCAAAAGAAGGGAAAAATTCTCCGAAATTATGACTTTTTAACGTGCCACTCTCCACACACAAAAAAATATTTCCGAATGTTACATCATTTATGATGTAACACTTTTGCACGTCATTAAACATTTAAATTTAAGTGCAATTTTATGTAAATTTGCAACAAATTATGCGTAAAAACATGATTTTACGTTTGATTCAACCGTTTACGTCGAATCTCAAGTTTACATCAACTGAGTTTACATGTGATTCATTTTTTCCGTGTCGAGTAAATTCACATATTTTTTTCTGTGCAGTTATACTTCTTCGGAGTCAGAGTTGACGATGGGTGCAATATTCATGACAATAATGGCACACCCCGAAATGATGATGATAGTTTATTCGGCGACGAGAAATAAAATTACGTGTCAAGAGAAGAAATACTTTGTTTCTTACCACAGCCAGAATGCGATGCGGGAAAAAGTTTTTCCTCCAAAGTGCGTTCATTTGCGCGCTTTTTTGGCACTGCTCGACAAAAGTTGGTGAATTTACACTAACTGTGAAATAGTTTGGTGACTTTTATGAAGAAATTGAGAAGGATTGTGATGGGACTTATACGGGATAGCTTGCTTGAAAGTGTTATTCTGTGGGAAATGTGCTTGATAGAGACAGAAAAAATCAGATCAAATTTAATGCAGCATAAATCAACTATTCATGCTCGAAATCAAATTACTCTACCCCAAACTACCAAAATATTTCCAGCTAACTCTATGGAAATGCTAAACTTTCCGCTGAACAAACAAAGTTTCATCGGGCGAGTTTTTCAGGAAATTAAATTTACCTCACCATATACCGTTCATTTTGGTTTAGCTCAACTCCACCGCCAGCCTTTTGTTCGAACCAATTTAGCGTTAAAAATTTCCCTTCCCCTCCAAAAAAGTTGAACTGCACCACCACAACTTGAGCGGCAAGCCAATTTCCCGCTCACTATTTTACAACACTTTTCCACGTGGTTGCAACCTGAACCACTCGCCAAATGTCAACGTCAACGGTGTCCTACCACGAGGGCAAGTTTTTGGGGGAGTTGGAGTTCTTGGAATCAAGTTATGATCCCACTTCATCGTACCTGGGTAAAGTCTGGAAGGTGTGAGTGGGGGGCTAACTCGCTGGCATCCCGGACGTCCTCCAGCACCTCCTAGGCATTCTGGAGTGTTGGACAGATAGTTGGCCACGACTTCGCGCAATCGCGTGTAGCCGACGCATCGCTGCCAACCTGACAGCGCCGAATGAGAGAGAACGAGAAAAAAAGGGCGCGCAACGACAAGCACGGAAAGCGCGCGATTTTTGCGTAAAGTGCGGACGTCTGTTTACTTTTGCTTCAATATAGATTAAGTTTAGTTTTAGTAAAAGTTAAACGTGTTTTTCTTCTCTGGAATCGTCCCAACCTACAGTGTTACAGTACACTAAATTCTGCCGTCATAATTTCACCGCCGATCGAGTTGCGGCGGCAACAATAAGTACACAGAAATTCTAATTTGATTGATGTTTTTTGAACACTTCTTTTAGATTTTTTACACTTTAATTTTTAACAGCAGTCCGATCAACTAACTCAAAAATCAGTATGCGATTAGCAGAGAAGCAAGTCAGACGTGCTTCCCTCACACACAAAAAAAGTGCAAAAAAGTGCAAAAAAAAAGAGGCGGTCCTCACCAGCAGAATGCCGAAGCGCTACCTGTAAAGTCAGGCAGTTTGAGCAAGGACGCTCAAAATTCGTCTGGAAACCAGTTTGCTACCCTCCCTGTGGACGTGAGCGAGAAGGAAGAATTTGAACGACGGGAAAAGTTGCCACCCATTTTTGTGAAAACATCGTCATCGGATTCGGTGCGAAAGTGGCTGACCGGGTTTATCAAATCTGGTGCTTTACGAGCTTCCATTCGCTTGTGTGCTGATGGACTCAAAATTCAGCTACCTACCAGAAAGGATTACAACTACGTTCGGGATTTCCTGAACAACACAAAGATTGAATACTACAGCCATGACGATCCAGGTAAACGCCCCATGAAACAGGTCCTCCGAGGCCTGTACGACATGGATGTGAGTGTGCTGAAAGAGGAGCTCAAAACTCTTAAGTTGAACGTGATCGAAGTCTTCAAGATGACGAGACACAACAAGGACATCAAGTATCGTGATCAATTGTACCTGGTTCATCTCGAGAAAGGATCGACAACGCAGTCTGAGCTGAAGGCAGTTCGGGCAATTTTCAACATCATCGTGACTTGGAAACGTTATCGTCCAGTGCACCGTGACGTGACACAGTGTTCGAACTGTTTGCAGTTTGGGCATGGTGGAAGGAACTGTTTCCTCAAGAGTCATTGTGCAACCTGCGGAGGTGAGCACAAAACTCAAGCTTGCGAAACAATCAACGAGAACATCGAAGCGAAATGCTTCAATTGCGGCGGCGATCATTCGACTAAGAATCGAAGCTGCCCAAAACGAGCTGAGTTTGTAAAAATTCGGCAGCAAGCGACGACGAGGCACCAACCAAATCGTCGCAAAACACCACCAACTTTCACGGACGTGGATTTTTCTGCTTTGGCGTCACCAGGAGCGGGATCTGTTCGAGTGGTTCCAAATCTGCAGCCATTGCCATTGAATCAGCGGCAAAGAGTTGCAGAGAATACAACACCTCCTGGCTTCAGTCAGCAACCGAGGGAAAATCAACCAGCATCAACGAATGAAGGCAGTAGTGACCTGTTTTCACCAAAAGAACTTCTGAATATTTTCATCGAAATGACAACAACACTGCGTGGTTGCAAAACTCGTGCGGAACAAGTAAGAACGCTTGGAGGATTTATCTTGAAATATAGTTCGTAGTTAACTCTTTCTAATAATTTTGAATATTTCAATGAATTTACTTATTAATTTTATGTTAGGATTAGTTGTCGAAATATTTTTTCCTTTTTTACCCAAATGTATTCGATTCAATGCAAAAATGTAAAACAATTTGAAGTAAATAAATGAATGTGAACAGTTAATAATAAAACGAAAAATATAACAAAGATGAAGAGCATTTAGCCATACCACTTAGAATGTAAATGAAATGTAATTATTATAAGAAAGTTCAATAAAGACATATTTAATTAAAAAAAAACTAAGTCAAAAATGGGAAAATGTAGGAAATTTTCTCAGCATTACGAACATTTTCTTTGCAGGGGATTTTTCTCCATGAAGAAGGTAACGTCATGATTCGAATTCCTGGACGCAAACAAAACCTGGACACCTCATCTTGTTTTATCAATTATTTGGATACAAGTTCACATTATGAATGTCGAAACTATGTTATTTGATAAATTCTAACATCAACTTTCACTTAAAGTTTGTTTGAACGCTGTAGTTAATGCCAAAACAATAAAATAAAATAAAAATATTAGTTAACCAAAATTGCGAAACATTTCAATGAAATATTTCATAGGCGTCCGAAGCACCGGGAAGACGAAGTAGAAATTTATGATTTTGATTTTTTTTAATTCTGATGTTAACAGCTTATTTGAGACCTGCAGAATGCAATTCACTAAAATTTCAGTCCAAATTTGTGCGATACATAAGCAAAATAGGGAGTCCGGAATCCGAAGCAAAGCAATTTCGAATCAGCTTTCATCAGTGTCCGAGATTCGAAGCACAACAATTCATTTTGATTTTCAAATTCTGATCCAAAACTGTTGGAAAAGACACATTTTGCATCATCATCCTGATGATATTCCTACATTTCCAACTTATTACATGATTTTTTGCCAGCTGTAACAAAAATGATACAGAGAAATCTCTTTTTATGCGGTGGCGTTACGCTTTTCATTTCGACGATTTCTCTAAAACCATACGATATTTTTGCAAGCTTCAAAAAGCGTTTTGTAGATCTGAACAAAACCTACAAATTGCATTTAAAAGATTGCAAAACAGTTGCGTCCTTCCTTAGAAATCGACAAATTAGAAAAACGTAACGCACCGCTTAAAAAGAGGTTTCTCTGTAAGCTACTAAGTGTCTGGATTTCAAATCATGACGTTATTAAAAGTTTTTACAAAAATTATGACGAAACATTTGATGCTGGGACATTTGTTGAACCATGAGAGCTTGGGCAATATGATTACAGAGAAACCTCTTTTTTACGCGTTGGCGTTACGCTTTTTGTTTTGAAGATTTCTCTTAAACTACAGAGAAACCTCTTTTTACGCGGTGGCGTTACGCTTTTTATTTCGTTGATTTCTCTAAAACCATACAATATTTTTGCAAGCTTCAAAAAGTATTTTGTAGATCTGAACAAAACCTACAAGTTGCTTTTAAAAGATTTCAAAAATGTTGCGTCGTTTCAGAGAAATCGACAAATTAGAAAAGCGTAACGTACCGCGTAAAAAGAGGTTTCACTGTATACAATATTTATGCAAACTTCATAAAGCGTTTTGTAGATCTGAACAAAACCTACAAATTGCTATTGAAACATTGCAAAAATGTTGCGTCGTTCCAGAGAAATCGACAAATTAGAAAAGCGTAACGCACCGCGTAAAAAGAGGTTTCACTGTATCAAACTTTATGGATTTTGATCCTGAACATGAAATGTTGCATTTGGAAGTGGCCACAATCTAGAGTGACCGGTGCCATTCGAAGGGGTCCGTTGGGAGGGAAATTTGATTTTTTTTGCTATATGAGTAATAAATCGCTTATTTTTGGCAGGAGGTACTTGGCTTCGTCTGCAAAGAAATTTTCGTCTCCTTCGTTCGTTCCTCCTTGATCACAAAAGAGTTGTCTTGCCAAGGTATGAGGAAATCATGGGTATATTTGGACCGGAGATACTGTTTCCTCTAAAATCCTTGATTCCAAAATTTGCAAAATATTTTTTTCGGTGAGATCAGAAAATTACACAAATGTTTCGAAATTTGTAAAAATGCCTGTCTCTTTTTGCTTTATTCTCAGCCACCAGATTTGGAGGAAAACTTTCTGAACTGAATGAACTGAACACTCATCAATTCTACTCTTTAAAATCCAAATACTTCAATGTTTTAGTTAAAATTAAATTTGAAGTGACTATACCTGCAAAACGGCAAACTTTATTAAAATTTCGATAGGAAATTTGTTTTCATATTAATAACTGATGTAGAATAAAATTAGCCGGGAACCGTGGTGTAGGGGTAAGCGTGATTGCCTCTCATCCAGTCGGCCTGGGTTCGATCCCAGACGGTCCCGGTGGCATTTTTCGAGACGAGATTTGTTTAATCACGCCTTCCGTCGGACGGGAAGTAAATGTTGGCCCCGGACTAACCAAAAGGTTAGGTCGTTAGCTCAGTCCAGGTGTAGGAGTCGTCTCCCTGGGTCCTGCCTCGGTGGAGTCGCTGGTAGGCAGTTGGACTAACAATCCAAAGGTCGTCAGTTCGAATCCCGGGGTGGATGGAAGCTAAGGTGTAAAAAGAGGTTTGCAATTGCCTCAACAATCAAGCCTTCGGACACTTAGTTTCGAGTAGGAATCTCGCAATCGAAAACGCCAAGGCAATGCTGTAGAGCGAATAATTTGATTTTTTTGATTTTTGAGAATAAAATCGATAAGCTTTTTTTCTTCCGACTTTTCCATCTCACTCTCAGACCCAATGTGGCCCCACTGATGTTACTCAAAGATAACTGAAGTTACAACTAAAGTTCTTAAGAACAAATTGAACACTGTGGGTTGCTGCAGATACCAAAATTAAAAAAAAAATATGAAATAGTAGTTTATGCAACAAGTTGCAAAAAGAGGATTTTTTCAGCACGAGTCGTACATTTATCCAACGAGGTTCACCGAGTTGGATAAATACGACGAGTGCTGAAAAAATCAAGTTTTGCAACGAGTTCCATACAACATTTTTTGCAATTTCGAAAAACACCCATTGAGTGAAATTTTAAGTCGAATTTTCATGTATTTTGCCAATAAATCGTTTAAATCAAAAAAATGTTGAAAACTGTTACTTTTCAAAACAAGTGCTGAAAAATTCAACTTTTCAGCACCCATTTGAGTGCTGAAAAGTAGAACTTTTCAGCATTTATTTTGAAAAGTGTTGCTATTCGATTCTGTTATTTTTGGTTCAGAAAAGTAGGCTATTTCGTCGTTCAAGAAAGACAGGAAAAGTAAATAGTTTCACGACGGAATTGCAAAAAAATAGTTTTCAGTTTTTTTTATTTCTGGTATCAGTCTTCATTTTGCACCATTCATCAATTTTCAAACCATTACCAGTTCAGGCTGCAAATTAGATAAATAAAAGTCTTTATAGAATGTCCAAAAATGAAAGGGGTCGTATCGCCCCTCGGTCACGAGGTATCAAAAAATTTCACTCGGATTGGTGATCAGAAACCAAAAGTACCCATTTGGACAAAATTTCACTCAAATCGAAGTGGGTTCGTGGCAACTTTGTAAACATTTGTAAAGCAAGTGAAATAATGTCGTCTGTTTGATGCAGCACAATTTCAAAACAGCTTTTGTTTATGAAATCTCAGCTCCGAAAAAAAAAATCAAGCCAGCTAATCAATTTTATGCCCAAAGCTTTTGATGTTATTTTTAGTTCCAAAAAATAATTAAAACTCTTAGCTCAAACAGCTCCTAGGCACTGCCTGCTGCATACATCAAACGTCATCATACACCAACATAAAAAACCCTGAATGGCAAAAATCATCAAAGCTCGTCATTCCATAACAACAGAAATTGCTTAACCCGCGATAAACAACAGAAAAAAAAATCACTCTGCTCTGTGTTCCACCCTTAGGCCACCAAACAGACGGTTTTATTGTTCGGAATTAAAAGTTTCGCACACACTTTCAATTAACGCGGGTGCAGACAAAAACTGCGTTTTTTGTGGTTTGTTTTTTCGCTGCTGAAGCGGTTTATGTTTTTAAAATTTTGAGCAGTGCGCTTCAAAGTTTTCATTTCCGCACCAGTAAATAGGTTTTTGGTGGAAGTAATCGTGGGTGAAGTTTGATTACCCCGAACCGACAAACAACAATTGTGGTTCTGAGGGTGCATAGTTTGCTTGCGTTATTTAAGGTTCAGTGCGTTTTATTAGTTTTTACAAATCTGGAAGGAAGAGCTGATTTAGTGTCCAGTACAACAAAACGATTTTTTTTGCTAACAAAAGTTTTGATCATTAGATATTTTTTAAAACTTATAATCGCAGTCAACTGAGCTAATAAATTAAGCTTTTTACAAGCTCTTTTTTCGTTCAAATGTTGACAAAATGGCTTAGAAATTATTTTTTTATATTTTTTATGTTTAGATTTTTGACAACTTATTAACGGGAAATGGCAGCGATTTCAAACTTTTTTAATGACTTTTTTTTGGTAATAACTACGCCAGTACACCATCAAATCGGACGTCCAATTTTACATCAAAGCGTCTTTGACACCAAATTTATATCTCTTCACGGGTTTGAGCTACAAACATCTGAGAATCGTGTCTCAGTAAAAATCCAGAAAAAATTACTGTCCCACCATCACGAGAAATCGAAAAATGGACCTCGAATTACCTCTTAAAGCAAAGTTTTAAGGAAATCGATGAAAGGATGGGGCAACTTTTTTCGATTTTGTGTGAGTTGGCGGAGAATGAGAAATAAAGCATTTTGTGATACTTTAAGCTCAGAAAATAAGAAAATTAGGCTAGAATTGTTTTTTTTTTAATTATCGTCACTGAGCTCTGGTCAAAGCTGATGAGAGGGCAAAAGAATTTCAATCCCAACTTTAAAAAACTGTAAAATAACCGTTTTTTTCTTTATTGCCGGGACCGATTTTTCGAAAAAAAATCCAAACTTTGCCAAATTTCAATGTTATATATACCAAAAGATGCACAAGGATCTGGCCTATACGCCAATGATGTTGAAAATAAACGCTTCATTGGAGAAAATGCATCAAAAAGTGACATATTTGAAAAAAAAAAATTTGGGGGTTAAATCCCATTTAAAATTGAAGGGTGGAGCGCCAGCTCCTTTTACGTCCAATCAAGCTCATATTTTGGATTTGGGCTTAGTATGCCCAACGGAACAAACCCTTGAATGCCCGCCAAAAAGTAATTTTTGTTACATCCTAGTGCCCAACCTTTTGGGCTCTGTGGGTCATATTTGGCTTTTCAAAAGGGTTCGGAGGCCGGATATCATAAGTGATCATAAGTTTTGATGATGAAAATAAAATAAAATGACAGTTGAAACAAATGTTGACAGATTAGTTAATGCATCATTTGAAGGGCTAGTGATTTTTCACGGCAAAAATCGAAATAACGCGGCATGCCAATTACAAAACTTTGAAATTTCACGGCAATTTCACGGTACTCTGAAAACTGCCCAAAAAAAAAACGTAATAATGTATTCTTTTAGCCAAATTATTAACAGAAAAGTGTCTAATAAGTTAGCAGTAGTTTTAGATACAAAATAAAACCTCTTAACACAAGTTATTTATTTGAAAAAGAATTTCCGTCAGTCGAATTCAAGATTTTTTTTTTATAAGGTCTTACACACAAATGTAAACATTGAGTGTAGCTTACTCCAATGAACATTGTTTTTTTATATGAAGGTGGTGAAATAAATTAAATTTTATAAGGTATGAAAGAGATACACTCAATATTAACATTTGTTTATTGGACCTTATAAAAAAAGTTAAGAATTTATGATTCAGCTGATTTAATTTAATTGAGTTTTTTTATAAAAATTAATTAGTTTAAATACCTCCAAAACGAAGCACGTCCTGAACCTTTTATTCACAAAAACTAAAATCATTCAAATGAGTGCAATGAAGATTTTTGTGCTTTTTAATTTCAGCAAAAGGAACATAGGATTTTAATAAAGTTCAGGTTAAACTTCTTTAAAAGCAGTTTTCATATGTATTGATATATTTCATGTAAAAATATAATACATTGCAAAATGGTTAACAAATATATTTTTTTACTAATCAATTGAATTAAAACACATAATTAGGGTTAGTGAAATTTCACGATTTCGTGGACAGCGTGAAATCCGTGAAATTTGGCTTTTTACGTGAAATTCCGTGAAATGTTTTATTTGTGTGAAACTGTAACGATTTTTCTCAAAATGATTTACCAAACTCAAATAAGAATTAAAATAATCGTATGAAAAACTGTAGAATTAAGCGAGTGAATACCCTTGTTAAATTACTAACAAAGGTTTATGACAGGGCTGCGGAGTCGGGTCATGTTTCAAACGACTCCGACTCCGACTCCGACTCCAGCTTTCTGAGATAAGCCGAATCCGACTTCGACTCCGGCTCCGGCTTTCAGCTCGAACCGACTCCGACTCCGACTCCAACTCCAGCCTACAAACTCTAACCGACTCCGACTCCGACTCCAATTCCAGCTTTCAACAAATGGTTAGCTCCGACTCCGACTCCACATATTTTAAAAAAATTCAAAAGTTAGTTGACTATTATTTTGAAAACATTGTTGAATAGGATGACTTAAATACTCTCTAATTGTTATGTTTTTCTCAAGGAAAATATGTTGGAATCACAAAAGTGAAAAAAAAACTTTCCAGGTAACAAGTTTTAAACGTAATTGAAACAGAAATCAAAAAATATCTCCAGTTTTTAAGGGATTTTAGTTGATCAATTCAGAAGTATGGACCAAAATTTTGCCGACGATTTATGATTTTTAAAAAATAGTGATTTTTGTAAAAAAATAAATCACGTATTTAAAATTTTTCGACCTCATTTTTCGAATACAATCGAATTTGTAATCGAAAAGTACTTTAAAATTTTTTTTTTATTAAGTGTACCGTTTTAAAAATATAGTATTCAAAATTAAATATTGTCCGAAAAATTCCGTTTTTTTTTTTTATTTTCGAAAATAGTGTCCATGATTGTTCATTCCTGAAAAAATCTTTATCGAAAAGTTCAGAAAATTTCCTACTATTTCGTCTAAGAAGATTTCACCACTTGTTGCTGAGATACAGCGGATAAAAGAAACAGGAAAATTGATTTTTTTAAGTCTAACCCAAACAACCCTCCTTTTTCTAATGTCTATATATCAGCAGTCCGATTTTCAATATTGAAAAATGAAACATTCGTGAAATTTTCCGATCTCTTAGGATTTTTTTTTATGAATACTAACATTTTAATAGGGCCAAACATTCAATATTTTTAGGAATGGACAATCATGGGCACTATTTTAAAAATTAAAAAACCGGATTTTTCGGCAAAATTTTGCTTTGAATGGATATATTTTTAAAACGGTGTACTTACTCAAAAAATGTGTAAAATACTTTTCGATGGCAAATTCGAATTTACATCAATAATTAGGTCAGAAAATGTTAAGTACAAGTTTTCAATTTTTACATAAATCACTATTTAAAAAAAAAATCATGACTCGTCGGCAAAGTTTTGGTTCATACTTCAGGATGGCTTAATGCAGGGTTTTGTCCCCGGAAAAAAAAAAACTCAGAAATTTAAAAATTTTGATTTTCTGAAATTTATTTTTTGTAAATAAAACGTAATTAAAAAATCACCAAATGTTTTGTCCGTGTACCTGTTTTTAATAGTTTTCTACAATATCTACAACTTTGCCGAAGACACCAAAACAAATAAAAAAATTCTTGAAAAGTTAAGTCACAGATTTTCAAATATTAACGTACCATTTTTAAAATGAAATTCTGCCAAAATTGTATTGAGATAACTATGAGTGAATCATTGACACAAAATGGCTTCTTGTGGGAAGGCCCCCATAAAGTTTGAGTCAAATAGCAAAAAAAAAAAAAAACAACAAATAAAAAAGGTTGAAATCGGCCGATTTCATAGAGAATTGCTCATCTGATAAATCTATTTAAAAAAAAGAAAAAAATGGCAACGCAATGCATGCGACTTTAAAAAACAATTAAAAAATAAGAAGTTTTATGAATTAACCTGCATTATAACAAATACTAAACAATAAAAAAAAGATAATTTTTGTTGAATTTTAGATAACTCCGACTCCGACTCCGGGTTATCAGGAATTTTCGGCTCCGACTCCGACTCCGACTCCAGGTCCCCAAAAAGACCCGACTTCACCGACTCCGACTCCACAGCCCTGGGTTTATGATTTACAAAAACGCAGGAAATGGCATTTCTAATTGTTTTTAGCTGGTCAGACTTCTATTTTCTTTAAAATTTTGAAGTTTTTTGAAAAAAAAATTTTTTGCCCCCTTATTTTTCAAATCAATTTTGAAGGACCCCTCCTTCAAAATTGGTTTGAAAAATAAGGGGGCAAAAAATTTTTTTTTCAAAAAAATTTCAACATTTTAAAGAAAATAGAAGTCTGACCAGCTAAAAACAAGGGGCGACATAAACTTTAAAAAATATTTGCAACGGCCTAACTAAGTTTTGTAATTTGTAATTTATTGGAAACGACAGTCAGTTAGTATAACACTTTGTATCAGATTAAGTAAGGACGTTGTGATGGTTACTTTAGGTTAGTTTAGTAATATTTTCATTCGCAGTAATAAAAAATTTACTGCGATTTTATTTGCAAGGTATAGTTTCATAAGAAAATAAAATAATCAAGCTTTGTTTTATTCAAAATAAAATGAAGAGTATATTTTATCTTTGAAATCAACTAATAAAAACATTTCAGATTTTTTTGAGTCTTATTTTATTTTAACGACATATGATTATTTGGGTGGATAATTCCCGTGAAAGTTTAAAAAATACTACTGTTTTGTTTTTGTATTCAATTTGATTTTTTTCTTCAATTCAATTCGGTTTTTTTGTGAATAATCAAGTTCTTTTGCAATACAGTTTTGGAGTTCCTTTCAGTTGTAAGTTGCATCATTATTTCGTTTTCGTTACGAATATATTTTTCTTGCACATTGATTTAAAATTTAAATTTGAATTAGGAGATGAAACCTCAAAAAATATTTTTAATGTTCTAAATGTCACGAGAAATTCAAATTGTTCAACTCATTTTGGCTGGACAAGATTGTTAAATCTTGCTTTCATATGAAAATCAATAAAATGAAGCAAATCAGCGAAAACGTTTTAGCTTTATTAGTCAAATATAAAAAAAGCAGTTCAATGAATGAGAATACGCATGCCTTACATTTTGTTTCAAAATATATAACAAGATAGAATCTTTTTGGAACATTAGGAGATTTTTTTAAGGCAGGTCCAAATTTATTGAAATTGTATTTAGTTTATTTAAAAAATATATAATGAAGCCTAAAAATCAATTTCTGTGTTTTAAACATAAGATTTTCAGCTTTATTCTAACATTTTTCACGATCCGCGAAATTTGCGTGAAATTTGATGTTTTGAAATTGAGGTCCCCGTAAAATTTGCAATTTTTGAGCGTGAAAAATCACTAAGCCTACTCATAATATTAAAATTATTAAAATGCAATTTGTTTATCGTTCTTTCATATCGTTCATTAATTGAAATAAATTTTACAAAAAAAAATAAAAAAAATTTATTTTTTGCCTTTTTTTCAAAGAAGTATTGATTAATGTTCATTTAAAATCTTTTTGGAATTTCGTGGAATAAATAAACTATCTGCATTTTATTGAATATTCTAATGAACATTAACTTCAAAAAATTGTTGTAGATCTGATATGAAATACTTTTTTATTTGTAAACTGCTTTTTAAAATGCTTTTATTAAACAAATAAAGCTTGACCGCACTGAGTAGCGATTTATTAATTAAATATTACACATTTCGCAGCATTTCACGATATTTCCCGCATTTCATGGACAGGGGTAAATTTCATGGATTACGCGGCGTGAAATTGCGAAAAATCACTAGCCCTAATCATTTGCTTAAGTTTATCAAGAAAAACGTTTATATTATTTTAATTAGAAGTTGCAAAGAAACTGATGAATTAAGATGCATAGAACCTTCAAATAATTCTATATTTGTCATATACTTTCCGCAAAATAGAATTTTGACTTTTAAAAAAGAATAGTTTTATGATTCTAGTCTTTAAAAATATTTTTTTAAATTTCATCGAAATAAAGTGAAAAGGTTGGTTTGATAAATAAAAATCATGTTTCGTTTATGAAACGCAAAATTACTGTCTTTTTCAGATCCATACAAATTTGACAGCTGCCCATACCAAAATTCTAGAGACAAAAATTAAAAAAAAAAATCGAAACCTTTCAACAAAAAAAAAAAAACTTCAGAATGGTGTCTAAATATATTCAGATCTGTATCTTGAGAACAAAAATACGTAATTGTTTGGTGGCTTGGGCAAAGTTGTTAGTGTAAGAACGAAAAATTCGTCAAAAATTGCTGTTTGAACCCATTATTCTCGCAGACGTTTTTACCAGAAAATAGAAAAATCATTTATCTAAGTCTAATTTCAGCGATGTTGTTCCTCTTTATAAGAATACATCAACCATGACGTGATGCATACCCGCTCTCACACAAACTAATGACAAACCATTACACTCACATACGCGACAGTCAAGCAAGCAAAAAAAAAAAAAGAATACTATTTTAGCAAACAATATGTCACCCTCCTCCACCCTCCAGCCAGTGTTGCCATCAGTCAGCAATAATTCACGCGATGCAATCACACCCACACACACACCCACAATGGGAGACAAATGAATAAAATATGTTCGGCAAAGTGATTAGAGTGAGTGTTTTATTTGCACCAACACCACCAACAACACCATTCGAAGGGCTCCCCCGTTTGCATGCATGCCATGGCCAAACCGGAAGTGGAGCTGCTTTCAGAGAGGGTAGAGTGGATAGCGGAAGAGGAGAGATCATTTTTCAAGCTTTTAACGCGCCAAAGTGGTAATAAAAGCGACGTCGCTGGAGGACGCTGAGGTTGATACTATTTATCTTTGTCCTGAGTAGTACTCCTGAATGGTCCTCTTGCAGGAGGAGGAGGAGGAGGAGGAGGTGCCAACTGGTGGGTGAATCAAGAGATGAATTGACTCCAGGTGGAAGGTGATAGGTCACGGTAATGGTGCGATATTTTATTTGCTGAAAGGTGTTGTAATTCAGCGGGATTTTGCATGTAGAAACACTTTTTATGTTTGAATTCTAAAGAATTTTTTAAAAAATTAAAGAAATTAAGAGCAGTTTTCACTAATAAAGGTAATATAAGAAAATTATCCTCTTGAATTGATAAACCTAAAGATGTTTTTCAAATTCAAAGCTAAAAAAACTGAAAATGTAGTCAACAAATAAACAACCTTATAAACTAACTCACACTGACCTGGCTTAGGTGCAAAACCCATAAAAATACCGTTTGGTTGAACCAATCCTTACAATTTTTCCAGTTTTTTTTTTCTCTTCAACCTCAGAATGAGTGGGCCACCCGGCAGGGCTGCCAACAACCAGTTTCATGTTGTGTTCTGTGGCTGAAGTTCAGGCCAGGTTGAAAACAGCAAAAAAGCAAAATAAAACGCATTCATACGCCACATCACTTCCGCTGCACTTTTTGAACCGCGAGACCGAGTTGGTGCTGAAAAAAAAAGAGAACTGCACTTAACGGTGTGGGTGATTTTAACTTAATGGGTGAAGGGGGGATGGGGTATAGAGTACATTCAAGAGCGTACCTTTGCCCACTTGAAAATTGCTGCTTTTAAAAACGCACAGCTGCACACCGACCGTAACTGTTTTCACCTCAATTCGAGTTTGAGGTTTTGTGCCAGTTTTGTGAAAAGGTACGAAAATTATAACAACCAAGCAAGAAATCCTTGCACCACACTTCAAGTTCTACCAGAGAGTTGTAAAATTTATAATGCTTTGAAAACTGCAGCTAACGTGTTCATGATGCTGGAATAGTTTTCTAAAACGTAGGATGACTGATACCGTCAGTTGGGGTGAGATTGGCCCAAGTAACATTGTTTTTCCAGGAGTTCTACAAGAGCTCTACAAGATAGCTACAGCATAGCAGTTTGGACCGCGGTAGGTAAAACTCTCTTCAAGTACTCTTCCAAACTCCTGAAGAAGTTTTTGAAGAGAATTTTATCCTATCGCGGTCCAAACTGCTATGCTGTAGCTATCATGAAGAGCTCTTGTAGAACTCCTGAAAAAAATGTTACTTGGGGGGTCAAAGTGATTTTTTACAGGTTTTACCATTTCTCAGGTTTTTCTCAAACTAAATTCTGTTAACAAGGTTTTGTAGGGGACATCTTACGACGAGTAATCTGGAAAAAAATCGTTTCTAGAACAAACCATGTCATTTCAATAGTTGTGAAAATATGGGTTGCGTTCATGGCTAAAAAAGATCTTTCGAAAAATCTTTTTGATATTTTTATTGAAATTGCTCAAAAAGTGCCCAAATAATTGAAAATCTCTACTTTTAAACACTGTTGGATGACTTGTTTTCACCATATTTTTGTATTTCTAAATCATTTTAGGTAGAGTTACTCAATCTCACCATATTTTTGGATAATGTTAGTAAACTATCAAAGTCCAATGCATCGTAAAAATATTTTCGATGTTATTTAGCTTGTTTTAAGCATCATGTGGGAAGTTAATATTAAAAAATTCATATCTAAGCTCAAACTCAACCAATTTTGGTTGTTTTGGGCTCATTCGCTCAGGATATTAATCCAGATTCCGATCCAGGAGCGTAACGCCACTACGTAAAACAATCTGTAACAACGTTATCGTTATTTCGATAATACTTATCGCCGATAACGGAAGATAACTCGTTTTAAAAATCTTTCTTTGATAGACTAAATCCATCAACAACATGTACAAAAAAAATACAAAATACCGTTTTTTTTCAAATGCTTAAATTGTCATAATGAGTAATATGGATATCAAACGAAGTGAAATTTGGTATGCTTTTTCATTGCTCTATTTTCTTTAAATGCTCAAAATTTCACAAAATTTCAAAAAGTTTGATAACCATTTTACAAATTAGAAAAATCTGAGTACTTTTAGAAAAATAAGGAATTTTGTTAAAATTTAAGCAATTATACCTCAAAACTTTCATATTATTCAACATAATTTGATTGGATTAGGCGAATGTTTGAATTATATAAATAAAATAGGTTATCATCCGTTATCGGTAGGGCTCCGTGAAATTTGTCCCTTGGTATTTTGTATGATATCATTATTTTCTGGAATTATCAATCAATGAAAAAAATGCTACAAATGAAATTTGCCTTAACTTTATTTAAATGCAAAAATTATCTTTTGTTGCAATTTATGAAAACAATCCAAATTTTCAAAACATTTATTTTTCTGATTTAACTTTAGGATTGGCATTGTCTTTGAAATTTGTTAGCAAAATACATTTGAGCAATTCTCTACGAAATCGGTCTTTTTTCTTCAATTTTAATGTTTGTATTTTTTAATCCGACTGAAACTTTTTTGGTGCCTTCGGTATGCCCAAAGATGCCATTTTACATCATTAGTTTGTCCATATAATTTTCCATACAAATTTGGCAGCTGTCCATACAAAAATGATGAATGAAAATTCAAAAATCTGTATCTTTTGAAGGAATTTTTTGATCGATTTGGTGACTTCGGCAAAGTTGTAGGTATGAATACGGACTACACTGGAAAAAATGATACACGGTAAAAAAAAATTTGGTCATTTTTTATTTAACTTTTTCACTCAAACTTGATTTGCAAAAATACACTTTTTCTATTTTTTTTTTATTTTTTGATATGTTTTAGAGGACATCAAATGCCAACTTATCAGAAATTTCCAGGTTGTGCAAAAAATCTTTGAGCGAGTTATGAATTTATGAATCAACACTGATTTTTTCAAAAAAATTGATAAATTGGTCGCAAACAATTTTCAACTTCATTTTTTGATGTAAAATCAAATTTGCAATCAAAAAGTTTTTTGGTGAAATTTTGATAAAGTGCACCGTTTTTAAGTTAAATCCATTTTTGAGTGACTTTTTTGAAAATAGTCGCAGTTTTTCATTTTTATGAATAAGTGCACACGTTTGCCCACTTTTGAACAAAAAAAAATTTGAAATACTGAGAAAATTCTCTATATTTTGAATTTTTGAACTTTGTTGATACGACCCTTAGTTGCTGAGATATTGCCATGCAAATGTTTAAAAACAGGAAAATTAATGTTTTCTAAGTCTCACCCAAACAAAACAACATTTTCTAATGTCGATATTTCAGCAACTAATGGTCCGATTTTCAATGATAAATATGAAACATTCGTAAAATTTTCCGATCTTTTCGAAAAAAATATTTTCAAAATTTTCAAACCAAGACCAACATTTTAAAAGAGCGTAATATTGAATTTTTGGCCCTTTTGAAAAGTTAGTCTGGGTTTTAAAATTTTGAAAATATTTTTTTTTTTGAAAGATCGAATTGTTTCATATTTTAACATTGAAAATCGGACCATTAGTTGCTGAGATATCGACATTAGAAAAGGGTGTGTTGTTAGGGTGGGACTTAGAAAACATTAATTTTCCTGTTTTTAAACCTTTGCATGGCAATATCTCAGCAACTAAGGGTCGTATCAACAAAGTTCAAAAATGCAAAATATGGAGAATTTTCTCAGCTTTTCAAAAATATTTTTTTCAAGAGTAAGCAAACATTTGCACTAATTTAAAAAAAATACATAATTTGAAATATTGGTATGATTCAAGATAACCGCTTATGACATCATTTTGAAAATTTCAGTACTTTAAAAAAAATAGACATTTTGTGAAAATATAAGTATTTCATTAAAACAACTTTAAAATACTGAAAATGCATTCAAAATTTCAAATCGTTTGATACCCATTTAACAAATTATAAAAATCTGAGTACTTTTAGAAAAAATAAGGAATTTTGTTAAAATTTAAGTATTTATACTTTAAAACTTTCCATATTATTCAACATAATCTGATTGGATTAGGTGAATGTTTGAATTATATAAAAACATTAGGTTATCATCCGTTATCGGTAAGGCTCCGTGAAATTTGTCCCTTGCTGTGAAATTTAGTAAATGCCGTGAAGTTTTAAATAATTGTTAGAAAAAATACTTTTTCGAGCAACAAAACATTGATTTTTTTATTCGTACCTTTTACAAGTTTCCAAACCATAAAAAAAATTCAAAGCAAATTTTAAACATTTTTTTGAAAAATATAGTTTATTACAGTATTTTACGATATAAAACAATGTCAAACAACGTTATTCAAAACTACAGTAGAAGAAATAAGCTATATATAGCATTTACACCTTGAAACTTTCCATATTATTCAACAGAATCTAATTGAATTAGGCGACAGTAAACTACAGTAAAAGAAATGAGCTATTTATTTTTTTAATCCTTATAAAATTAATTAAAATATGGATGAACAAGTTGCATACAACGTGAGATAAATGAGAAATGTAATTTTTATATCTGGATTATCAATGAAAGTTTTTAATCAATTGGTTTTAACTACAATACAGGATAAAAAAAATTACTAAGTATTTTGTATGATATCATAATTTTCTGGAATTATCAATCAATGAAAAAAATGGTACAAATGAAATTTACCATATCTTTGTTTAAATGCAAAAAATCTCTTTTGTTGCAATTTATGAAAACAAACAAAATTTTCAAAACATTTTTTTTCTGATACAACTTTTAGGATTGGCTTTGTCTTTGAAATTTGTTAGCAAAATACATTTCTAAAATCTCAGTAAAATTAAAATAGCTGAATTATTATTAAGCTGACGAAAATTCTGCATAATTGAAAAAACAATAATGTTTTTAAGCAAGTTAACATTATGTGTGAGTGGTTTTATTTGTATCTTGATCTACTGGTAACTATTTTAGATATATTTCTGTACAGATTTGTGCTTTTAATGTTTATTTTGAGCAAGTTTTAGAGTGCCGTGAAATTTCCGTGTAATCCATGGTTTTAAAAACTAACATGTCGCATAATTTCGATTTATTGCCGTGAAAAATCACTAGCCCTTGTTATAGGCGATGAAATTATCGCCGAAAGAATTATGGGAATAACGATAACGATAACGAATCTCGACAATTTTATCGTTAACAATCATGATGATTAGCTTTTTTGGATAAGGAAGGCCCCTACAAAAATTAACCCAAAAATTGAAAAAAAAAGATTAAGTGCGCAAAATTGCACGATTGCGTTAAGAATGGCTAACTAATAGCCTGTCCCATTTTGAGGTCATGTCCAGGAATTTCAGGTGCTTACTTCTTAAATGATAGATTGTGATGTTAGGAACAATGTTTTCTTAGACAAGAAAAAATAATAAAATACTTTCTCGTACCCCCTAGTCACTTTACTGAAAAAAGTCACTTTTTTGAACAAATTTTCTTAAATCGCTTGGAATCAATACAAAAACTGTTTCGATCAGGTGTGTTTTATCTTCAAACGATAGGTTTTTGTCCATATATTAAGATGCACTATCAATATTGGACCAAAACTTAAGTTTTTGGACTCTCCCAGGTGGATTTATGTCGGAAAAATCGCATTTTTTCGAAACTTTTTTCAGAAATGCTCATTTAATTTAGGGTAGCCTATTTTTCCCAGTAAAACCAATACACGCAGCTTGTAGAAAATTTCATGGCGAACATTTTTCCCTCTGAGAAAAAGCAAATTGGACACTCCAGAGCCGAGATATTTGAGTTTTAGTGAGAAAAAAAGTGCCAATTTTCAAAATTTCTCAGAATTCAGAAGCAAGGCCTACTAATTACACGATGTTGCAAGCAGTAAAATAACAATCAAAGTGGTACGAATACCGAGGAAAACGTTTGACTGAACTTGCAAGCTATTTAAATTGCAGCGATTTAAACACGCAAATAACATTACAATGGGGTGTAGCTCCAAAACATCACTGTTTACACGAAATTTGATTTCAGATTCGGATTCGGCGGCCAAAATTACTATAAGAAAGCATACCCTGACCTTTGCGACACATGCTTGCAACATCGTACAAGGGTAATTCTCCGCCAACTCACACAGCAGTTGCCCCGACCCCTCTTCGATTTGCGTGAAACTTTTGTCCCTGATCACGAATCCAAGGTCCGTTTTTTGATATCTCGTGACGGAGGGGCGGTACGACCCCTTCCATTTTTGAACATGCGAAAAAAGAGGTGTTTTTCAATAATTTGCAGCCTGCAACGGTGATGAGATAGAAATTTGGTGTCAAAGGGACTTTTGTGTAAAATTAGACGCCCGATTTGATGGCGTACTCAGAATTCCGAAAAAACGTTTTTTCATCGAAAAAACACTAAAAAAGTTTCAAAAATTCTCCCATTTTCCGTTACTTGACTGTAAAATTTTTTGGAACATGTCATTTTATGGGAAATTTAATGTACTTTTCGAATCTACATTGTCCTAGAAGGGTCATTTTTTCATTTAGAACAAAAATTTTCATTTTAAAATTTCGTGTTTTTTCTAATTTTGCAGGGTTATTTTTTAGAGTGTAACAATGTTCTACAAAGTTGTAGTGCAGACAATTACAAAAAAATTGATATATGGACATAAGGGGTTTGCTTATAAACATCACGAGTTATCGCGATTTTACGAAAAAAAAGTTTTGAAAAAGTTGGTCGTCATCGATCATGACCATTCATGGTCACCCGCGACAGACACGGACGACGAAACAAAGAGAAACGCGAAAAGTTACTTTTTCGTTTGAAGATAATACACACCTGATCGAAACAGTTTTTGTATTGATTCCAAGCGATTTAAGAAAATTTGTTCAAAAAAGTGACTTTTTTCAGTAAAGTGACTAGGGGATGCGAGAAAGTATTTTATTATTTTTTCTTGTCTAAGAAAACATTGTTCCTAACATCACAATCTATCATTTAAGAAGTGAGCACCTGAAATTCCTCGACATGACCTCAAAATGGGACAGGCTACTAACTAATCCTTCACGAGTTGTCAGAATCTTACGAAAATTTTTTTAATCAAAGTGACTTAAGATAGACCCTTTGGACGTTGTGTTGTGGCTGAGAGGATTTTTAATTTCATAAAAAGACATCCTAAACATTTTTGCTGCTATTTCCGCACCGTACACCACGTGTTGACACCCACTGGCAGTGAGTTTTTCTTTGTTTGTTACAACAAACCACTGGGAAAGAACCTCATACTCGAGTTGTTTGGTTGCAGCAACATCAACGCTGAATGGAAGAACATCACCGGCAGCCACAAAGCCAACCGAACCTGTGTTTGTGATTGTACGTGTGGTTGTATTTAAGTTCAAACTTTGAATTAATGTTTGTGGGTCACTCAGCTGTATTTAATGAAGTGTATTCTCTTTTTTTTTATTGTTTCGTTATTGTGAGAGAACACAGTATAATTTCTATAAAAATAGTTGGACACAAAGAAATTGTCCTTCAGATTCAGTAGCATGATCCGATTCAATTTAGATCAGATGAGATAAGATTTACGTTATATATTGAAAGAAAAAATAAATAAAATCAAACACCAATCATCCTTTACTGCTAATGCAACCCCTTTGCGTAATATTTCCAACCCTCAAAACGATTGCCCCTGGATTTTCCACTCGGTTTAGTTTGCATTACTAACCTAACCTCTTTTGCGCTTGCACCCACTCCTTGCAAGCAATAGTTCAACATCTCCTCCGCAGCATATTTCCTCCGAACGTGACCGTACGATTGTGTGGTGCCAAAGCAAACTTTTCCCAGCATCCCAGATTGTGGGAGATTTTCACACGTGCTGAATAAAACAAATTCCATCCATTTTTGTCCCCTTTTTTCCATGAAAGTTTATGCTTTTACTGCTTTGAAATGTGGTAAGATTTCTCGTTGGAAGCAATGCCACATCGCTCAACATCGAGAGCTTTTCCTCAAATATTTTACGTCACTCTCATAAAATGGAGGGTGGGAAGCATCTGGCTCAGCTGCTTCTGGAAGGGAGGTAGTTTAGAAGGAATGTTTACATCTTTGATATCGAACCACAGAGATATCGTAACAAAAATGGAAAGTGGAAATTGACACTGAAATAGAAGCGCCTGGGTGGTTTTACTGTGAATTTGAGCTCTGGTTTGCTTATTTACTTGTGTTTCTGGTTTTGTTTGTTGTTTTGTTGTTTTGTTGTTTTGTTGTTTTGTTGTTTTGTTGTTTTGTTGTTTTGTTGTTTTGTTGTTTTGTTGTTTTGTTGTTTTGTTGTTTTGTTGTTTTGTTGTTTTGTTGTTTTGTTGTTTTGTTGTTTTGTTGTTTTGTTGTTTTGTTGTTTTGTTGTTTTGTTGTTTTGTTGTTTTGTTGTTTTGTTGTTTTGTTGTTTTGTTGTTTTGTTGTTTTGTTGTTTTGTTGTTTTGTTGTTTTGTTGTTTTGTTGTTTTGTTGTTTTGTTGTTTTGTTGTTTTGTTGTTTTGTTGTTTTGTTGTTTTGTTGTTTTGTTGTTTTGTTGTTTTGTTGTTTTGTTGTTTTGTTGTTTTGTTGTTTTGTTGTTTTGTTGTTTTGTTGTTTTGTTGTTTTGTTGTTTTGTTGTTTTGTTGTTTTGTTGTTTTGTTGTTTTGTTGTTTTGTTGTTTTGTTGTTTTGTTGTTTTGTTGTTTTGTTGTTTTGTTGTTTTGTTGTTTTGTTGTTTTGTTGTTTTGTTGTTTTGTTGTTTTGTTGTTTTGTTGTTTTGTTGTTTTGTTGTTTTGTTGTTTTGTTGTTTTGTTGTTTTGTTGTTTTGTTGTTTTGTTGTTTTGTTGTTTTGTTGTTTTGTTGTTTTGTTGTTTTGTTGTTTTGTTGTTTTGTTGTTTTGTTGTTTTGTTGTTTTTTATTTCGAGTTTTTTGCTTCCATTTTTTTTTTTTTGTTATTGAGGGAAAAAATCCTTTCTCAAACTACCAAAAACCCAACAATAATTCAACGAAACCACCCTTGCCCAACGAAATTCAACAGTCAGGAAACGCTTACATCATCGACAAACACTCCACCCCCGGAGGAAATCACCTGAATCGGCAAACTTTTATTTACCGGATATACATCAAACACACCTCCAATTCCCACATCCCCCATTCCCCTTTCCGTCTGGCGGGTGATGTTTGCTCGGGATATTATCACAGACCCTGGCCAGATCCATTTATCTTTCCCCCTTCCCCCTCATCCAACAGCTAAATCCCACGCAACGGCCATTATTACAAACAGACCAATTTGAGATCCGGAGGTTCATCCCACCAGAAAAAAATGCAAAAAAAAAATGAAAGAAATTCGAATTCGAAGGAAGGAAGTTCTTTTTCTCTCTCTCTCTTCTTCCCCCAGGGAATGTTATTGGCCAAATTGGTCAATAAGAGTGACCGGTCGGTCGGCCAGTCGTCAGTACGAGACTTGGCCTCGCGCGCCCGGTGAGATTATCCCGAAACCAATCAGGCCCACGACGGTTGCGGACCGAACGCACGGGCAGGTGGGAATTTCGGGAAGATTGGTTCAACACTGGAGGGTGTGAGGTGGAAGATATTGATCGACTTTCGTTCTGACTTGCATGTTGGGAGGTTTTTTTCATGAAAAAAAACTTCGTGCACGGTTATTTAAACGAGAGTGACTTAAAGGACAGAGGAAACTGTGACTTTTATATTTTCTCCAATAATAACAAAAAACTAAAAAAAAAATGGAACGGATTAAATCGATGTAATTTTAAAGGTTTTTTTTTTATTTCTCAGACTATTATCATTGAAACTTGATTTTTTAAAAGGTTGTGCAAGGGACATATTAAGAACACTTTGATGAAAAATACACCCACCAAGAAAACATCATATAAGTTGGCAGCTGTGGTCAAAAATGACCTCTAGAAAAATCTAAACTTCAAAATAATTGTGGTAAATAGTCCATGTTTGAAAAAGTTACTTTCAATGTTGTTGCATGTCAATACAAATTAGTTCAACAAGTTATACTAGTAACTGTTTTGGCCATTTTTATTAGTTTGTTTGTGAACTATTTAAAATCATTTCTATTAAAAAAATCTTCGATATCATTTATTAACACATTTCCTTGCACTGAAATTTGTCCCAACTTATTGCAATTCCGCTATGAAACTGCCAACTTTTCCTGTTTTTCGGGAGAGACGAAACGGCATACTTTTCCTCACAAAAAACAGTGCTGAAAAGTACTAGTTTTCAGCACTGTTTTGAAATGTATCAACTAGAGGAAAAGAAAGTATTTCCATCGGAACCTGATGTTGGCATATTTGCTTCTGAAAATCATTTTCATCGGATATCAAGTGGAAATCAGTTTTACTGCTCAGGCCATGCTTCTTTCAGGTTTCCGGAAGCAGGCCATCCATTGCTAAATCACTCATCTTCAAAAACATCAACTTCATCCGACGGTTGTTTGAAAAAATATGACAGAACAAAATATTTCAGTGCTCAGAGAGAAGTCAGAGTCAGAAAAATGTGAAAAATGGTTTGATACTTGGACGTCAACACATTTTGGTTTCTTTTTTGAAAAACTCATTCAGCGATTATTTTTTCAGAATTGCAAAAAATGTTGTATGGAACTCGTTGCAAAACTTGATTTTTCAGCACTCAGTAATCCTCGTTGGATAAATGTAAGACTCTCAAGGCTATAAAATCACTCGATTAATGAACTTCTGAAATATGAATCCAGGATATACCTTCACGTATACCTATCGACTCAGAATCAAATTCTGAACAAATGTCTGTGGGGATGTGTGTAGACATGATTTTTTTTCCACACGATTATCTCAGAACTGGCTGAACCGATTTTGGCCGGATCCGCCTTATTCTCTTATGTTGCTGAATACATAATTTTGTCTCGACAAAGATTTACACGAACTTATTACTGAAATATACAACTCATGAGACATTGTTTACTTAGACTAGGGGGACAGCATGCAATTCCATCGTGCACTTGATGTTGGCATATCAGCACTTTTAAATTCTATTACAGCCCCCTCCTTTCTTCTTTATTTCGGAGAGTTGGTAAAAAAGAATTAAATATTGCTGTTTTGGTAAAATCAATAATTATAAAAAAATTAAATGAAAAAAAAATTAATAAATTTTAAAAATACTTTTTACGGTACACATCAACCATAGCTTTTGCACCCAGATTTCTGTTACAGACATTTTAGCATCTTCAATACTACGGAAACTATCGAAATATTTTTTTATCAATCCCCTAAATTACTTTCTTCGTAGTTATTTACAACAAAGTTGGACTATTTTTGCAATCAGATTCTTGCAGGATTGAATAAGAAGACAACAACTTCCTTGGATTCTGTGCACCCTTAAGGTGAAGCCGTTGATCATTTTCGAAGAAAATTGATTATCACTCTAAAATATTGTGTATTAAATTCAATTTAACGAATTTCAGCACCAAAAGGAATCAGCATGTTCTGATTGTTGGCTTATTGAAGCCACTGAAGGAATTTTTGATCTAGATGAAATGTCCTCCAAATTTTATATAATGTTGTGGCACAGTCATTGACGTCCTAGTTGGCAATCATTGATTAATGACGATTTCCATAACTTAACAAGGAATGGGATAATCGTTACCAAAAGGAATCAGCATGTGTAGGGCACTATTCTAAACAACTTGTTGAAGGAATTTTGTCAAAATATTGAAAGCGACGCAAAATTTATATCTTTGAACGAAAAATCATGACAATGATGGAAGTCTTCACGTTAAATTAATTTGTAAATACAACCTAAAATACATCATGAATGTGAGGAAGGCACCAACCACCTTAAGGTGGATTGAGTAACGTTTTTTTAGAAATACACTCACAGTAAAAAATTGTGTGAATTTGGAAGCTGTAATTTTTGAAGGTTGAATATTACCTCTTTTATGATTTAATTTTACCTCACTTTAGACTGAAAAAGTGACATTACACCAGAAAAGTGATAAAATTACACATTTTCTGAGGTAAAATTACACATTATTTTCTGACGGATCGGATCGGAAAATCCATTTTTTGCAATTCTGTCGTGAAACTACTTACTTTTCCTGTCATTCTTGAACGATGAAATAGCCTACTTTTCTATACCAAAAATAACAGAATCGAATAGCAACACTTTTCAAAATAAATGCTGAAAAATTCTACTTTTCAGCACTCGAATGTGTGCTGAAAAGTTAAACTTATCAGCACTTGTTTCGAAAAGTGACACTTTTCAACATTTTTTTGATTTAAACGATTTATTGACAAAATACATGAAAATTTGGCATAAAATTTCACTCCACTCAGTGTGTGTTTTTTGGAAATGAGCAATTCTCTGAAATTTCGGTCATTCGATTTTTTTTGTATTTTTTAATCCGGCTGAAACTTTTTTGTTGCCTTCGGTATGCCCAAAGAAGCCAATTTGCATCATTAGTTTGTCCATAAAATTTTCCAAAAAAATTTGGCAGCTGTTCATACAAAAATGATATGTGAAAATTCAAAAATCTGTATCTTTTGAAGGAATTTTTTGTTCGATTTGGTGTCTTCGACAAAGTTGTAGGTATGGATATGGACTACTCTGAAAAAAAATGCTACACGGTAAAAAAAAATTTGGTGATTTTTTATTTAACTTTTTGTCACTAAAACTTGATTTGCCAAAAAAAACTATTTTTAATTTTTTTTATTTTTTGATATGTTTTAGAGGACATAAAATGCCAACTTTTCAGAAATTTCCAGAATGGGCAAAAAATCTTTGACCGAGTTATGATTTTTTGAATCAATACTGATTTTTTCAAAAAATCAAACATTCAATATTACAATAGAAAATGTTGGGTTGTTTGGGTGAGACTTAGAAAACATCAATTTTCCTGTTGTTTAGCCTTTGCATAGCAATATCTCAGCAACTATGGGTCGTATCAACAAAGTTCAATAAAACAATATATAGAGAATTTTCTCAGCTTTTCAATAATATTTTTTTCAAAGGTGGGCAAACATGGGCACTAATTATAAAAAATGAAAAACTGCTACAATTTTCAAAAAAGTTACCTAAAAATGGCTATTGAAAACGGTGCACTTTATCAAAAATTCACTAAAGTAACGTCATGATTCGAATTCCCGGACGCTTCGAAACCCGGACACTTCATCTTGTTTTATCAATTATTTGGGTATAAGTTCGCATTATGAATGTCAAAACTGTGTGATTTGATGAATTCCAATATCAACTTTTATTTAAAGTTTGTTTGAACGCTATAGTTAATGTCAAAACAATTAAATACAATAAAATTATAAATTTACCAAAAATGTGAAACATTTCACTTGAAATATTTCATAGGCGTTCGAAGCACCGAGAAGGCACAGCAGAAATTTATGGTTTCGATTTTCTTAAATTCTAGCAAATTTTTATATAAACTATCGATTGTTTTGATTTTAACAGCTTATTTGAGAGCTAGAGAATGCCTTTCACTAACATTTCAGTCCAAATTTGTGCGATTCATAAGTAAAATCGAGTGTCCGGAATTCGAAGCAAAAGTGTCCGGATTTCGAATCAGCTTTTATCAGTGTCCGGGATTCGAAGCACAACAAGTCATTTTAATTTTCAAATTGTGATGAAAAATTGTTAGAAAAGACATATTTTGCATGCATTTTCTTGAAACTGACTGTTTATACTACATCCTGATGATATTTCTACATTTCCAACTTATTAAATGATTTTTTGCCAGCTATAACAAAAATGATATGCTACTAAGTGTCCGGATTTCGAATCATGACGTTACTTTTTGATTGCAAATTCGATTTTACATCGAAAAATGAAGTTGAAAAATTTTTGCGACCGATATTTCGACTTTTTGAAAAAAATCAGTATTATTTCAAAAAATCATAACTCGGTTTTTTGCCCATTCTGGAAATTTCTGAAAAGTTGGCATTTTATGTCCTCTAAAACATATCAAAAAATAAAAAAATTAAAAATAGTGTTTTTTTTGCAAATCAAGTTTTAGTGACAAAAAGTTAAATAAAAAATCACCAAATTTTTTTTTACCATGCATAATTTTTTTCAGTGTAGTCCATATCCATAACTACAACTTTGCGGAAGACACCAACTCGATCAAAAAATTCCTTCAAAAGATACAGATTTTTGAATTTTCACACATCATTTTTGTATGAACAGCTGCCAAATTTGTATGGAAAATTATATGGACAAACTAATGATGCAAAATGGCTTCTTTGGGCATACCGAAGGCACCAAAAAAGTTTCAGCCGGATTAAAAAAATACAAAAATTAAAATTAAAGAAAAAAAGACCGATTCCGTAGAGAACTGCTCAATTGCAAAAAATGTATGGAACTCGTTGCAAAACTTGATTTTTTCATCACTCTTCGTATTTATCCAACTCGGTGAACCTCGTTGGATAAATGTACGACTCGTGCTGAAAAATCCTCTTTTTGCAACTTGTTGCATAAACTACTTTTTCAATCAACATTTTTTTATATACTTGTAAGTTATTAGAACACAGAAAATCTTTTTAAAAAATAATTAAAATTAATAATAAAAACGAACTTAATCCACCTATGTGGTTGATGCCTTCCTCACTTTTTACCAACAATGGGTAATATGAGTGATTTTTAGATCCAGAAAAATAAGTACACAGATATAACTTAAGTGGTCATAACTCGAGACAGGGTTGCCAGATCTTCAATGTTGTAAGCTCGTTGGAAAGTTCTCTCGATTATCTAACCAACGATGGGTTGGATGATGGATCCAGACGTCGTTTAAATGCATATAAATGAGATCCGGATGTATGTGAAAACACATTTTTATGCATAACTTTTGAACTACTCATCGAAACTTCAAACAATTCAATAGCGATGTATGCGACCCTAAACCAAGTCGAATGCAACTGGTTTGGTCAAAATCGGTTCAGCCAGTGCTGAGAAAACTCAGTGAGAATTTTGGTCACATACATACATACACACACACATACACACACATACACACACATACATACACACACAGACATTTGTTCAGTTTTCGCTTCTGAGTCGATATGTATACATGAAGGTGGGTCTTCGAGCTTTTAATAAAAAGTTCATTTTTAGAGCAGGATTATAGCCTTACCTCAGTGAGGAAGGCAAAAAGGGCCAAAAAAGCGAAAAAATAAGCCAATCGTTTCATGAGTTTTCATTTGATACTTGCTTCAAATATTTTATTGCTTACAAAAAACTTATTTTAGAAAACTTTTACCAAAAACAAATTTCATACTTTAACTCATTTAATAACGTAAATTATAATCATTTGGGTACTTTTTTATTATAAAGTTATTGTAACTGTAGTTATTGATCGGTCTGATGGTCGAGTGGGTTAAGATGCCAGTCCTAACTGTTGGTGCTGGGTTTGAATCCCGTCGGTTGCAACTTTTTTTTTTTTACAAAAAATGTACATGCAGTGTGCAATAGATTGGTGCGCTGGAAGTGGGGACGCGAAGTCGTGATTATTTAGGTTAGTTTTTTTTGTGTGCATTTGGTTAGTATGGGGTGAGTGCATAATTTGTAAAGGGAGCGCGTGGTCGTAAAAAATATTCGGAGTGAAAAGTGATTTTTTGTGGGTGTCTTTTGTCGTGTTTTTATGTGTGATATTACTTGCTAGCAATGATAATATCAGTCCTTCCTTAATCATTGTTGATTGGAGGGCACGCCGCCGATTGAGTTTGTCGTAGTAATTGTGTTCCAAAGTAACAGGGTGTTGATTGTGTTTCCTACTTCAGTCGATTGCGGGCGGCGAGTCCACGCTCTTGCCTTTCTGAATTATTTGTGTCTTGAGCGTCATTTTTGTTGAGTAATTGGTATTTTTTGTGCTTTTGTAATCTTTGTTTGTGATTTTCAAAGCTTTTCCTATATCATCGTTGATCGAAAGGCACGGCGTCGGGTAAATTGTGTTTAATTTTTTTCGAATAAGGTTTTTTTTATGGTGAAAAAGCCATTTCTATATAATGATCGAAAGTTGCACTGACATTTTGGATCGTCGAGTTCTGAAAAAGTTGGTCGTCATCGATCACGGCCGTTCATGGTCACCCGCGACAGACACGGACGACGAAATAAAGAGAAACGCAAAAAGTTACTTTTTCGAAACTTTTTTTTCGTAAAATCGCGATAACTCGTGATGTTTAAAGCAAACCCCTTATGTCTATACATCAAACTTTTTGTAATTGTCTGTTCTACAACTTTGTTGAACATTGTTACACTCTAAAAAATAACCCTGCAAAGTTAGAAAAAATACGAAATTTCAAAATGAAAATTTTTATTCTAAATGAAAAAATGACCCTTCTGGGTCGATGTAGATTCGAAAAGAACATTAAATTTCCCGTAAAATGACATGTTCCAAAGTTTTTTACAGTCGAGTAACGGAAAATGGGAGAATTTTTAAAACTCTTTTTTCGCATGTTCAAAAATGGAAGGGGTCGTACCGCCCCTCCGTCACGAGATATCAAAAAACTGAATTCTATTTATTTCAGTGTAGCGAAAAACTATGTGAGTAGTCTGATTTTAATCTAAATAGGACAAAAATGCCTTCAACTTTTTCGCAACCTTTACAAATCTCCAGAAAAGCAAAAATATGAAAAAGGTGTATATTATATGGATGAGCAAACAACACGAGCCTCTTGGTGTGGAGGGGCTGGTGGCGTTCTATTGAATTCAGCAAAATAGCGAAAGGAACGGGGATAAACATAAACTTACTCTTTTGATGAGAAAGCGAATGTATAAACGAATAGAGTTAGGGGAGGCTATTCAGCCCGGATTCCCTACGGAGAGATGTGGGATTTTGTGGGGGCCCTCCGTAGTATAGGAATTCTATTTGATAGGGGTTAATCTTGCAGAGGCTGGTGGTCCTTGAAGATTGACTGGCTTGAATAACGTTTTTGTTTGGGTTAGAGAAGTAAATTAACGCCCTGCAAGTGAAACTTTAGATCGCTATCGACACTCATTAACTTTCTTGTTCCATCCCCCTTCAAAAGCAAGAGTCTCCGCATTATGCCTTCCGGTGAATCAGGTCGTTCTTACTTCATTAGAATGCAGGTTCAGTGCTCTGCTAACCTCCAAATTACGCGCGTTGAGTCTGGCACGATCCCCCATTTTCTCGTCATAATTTAGCCCGTTATCAGGCACTGAACCGGGCCAGGGCCCCGCGCAAAACTTGGCTCATCTTATTCGCCGGCGAAGTTTTCCTTTCAACCCGCGAGCAAACACCTGCCCGGCTATTCAGAGGTTATGTTAGCGAGAGTGTCCAGTAGCCGCCTCTGTCGCCGCATGTTTGCTCCTCTGCATAATTACGCTGCACACAACTTCACCAGCCTCCTCCCACTTGTGCAAAATCAGCGAAAATGCTCACCGTCTAAGCGGGGGCTTCAGCCACGTCGCAAAACCTGGCGATAATGGCCGCCATAAATTAAAAGTCATCCCTTGGTGTGACCTAATGAAGTTGTGTTGACTGTTGGCGGAATGGGCGGATTTGAAGGAATTTCAAGATTTAAGTCTCGGTTATGACAAATTTTATCGTAAATTTTCAAGCTTTTTTTTATTAGAAAAATACTAACAAGTAAAAAACAGACAAATGAAATCCTCAAAATTACCACATTTGGCTGGTCTAAGCCCTCCCGGTTATTGTTTCATAACAAGCAGGAGGTCGTCTGGTTTTGACATCCGATCATTTTTGTATAGTTTCAGTGAACATAAAATACTACTTTATTGGTACAGTCATCCCACATATTCGGAACACCCACAAATTCGGAACACTTTTATGATAATTTGTCAATAGCATGCCAAAAGTAGCTTTTCTGTCCACCTTACTATTTTTAGAAACTTCGTATGGACATTATCTTGCTATTTCACTAGTAAAAGTAGTACTTTTTGAACAAAAAACTTCATTCCAAGACTATTTTGTCCAGAGCACCAAAACACTGCCTTCAAATGGCCTGTTTCATAATTGTGGGATGTTATTGTGCCTCCCACTATTGTGGAACACCTGAATTTAACTGATATTTTCACAAACAAAGTTATCAAACCATGTATAAATCATGACTAAGCTTGAGTTTCATTGGTTTCAGTGTGTGAAGTCATTATTTGGTAATAAATATGTACTCCTGGAGAGATCCAAAGTTTGTTTACATTCGTAAGAAAAAAGTGTTTCGAATTTGTGGATTTCAAGGGTCAAAGTAATTCTTCAAAAACTTCATATAAAAGTTGAAATTTGCAGATGTTCGATACAGCATTCGAAAGATCGCAAGAAAAGCTTTCAAATGAAGGTAAAAGCGAATCATTAAGTTCAATGATCGATTTGCTATGATTTTTTGAACATTGGCCGATCTGGAAACCGTTCCGAATATGTGGGATGACTGTATTTTGGGATGTTCTACGTGACAGGTTTTATCTCCTCGGATACCTAGTTTACCCAAGGCATCACATCGAATAAGCAAAGTTGTTTACCATATTCGAATTGAAAAAAAATATCAATAGAACGTTTATTTTCCAAACTACCAATCCAATATATTAAAATGTTAGCGTTTGCAAAAAAGTTTACATGAAAACATATAAGTTATCTGAAGGAGGTAATAGACAATGCACAGTGGTCCAGAACGCAAAATTTAGTGGAAAATGGATTTTCCGAAAAATTGTGAAGTTTTGGAGCGTTGGTGTCTTCAGAAGAGTTGTTGCAAATGGAAAGGGGCAACTTTTGGCTTGGTTGAGAATTAGGGTGGTTCACTATTAGGGTGATTTTCAAAAACTTTTGACCCTTAAGGCCAAATAGCCCTGTCAAAAAATAAAATTGTTTGTTTTTTAGAGCTCTAAAAGTTCCCCTAATATCACTTTTCTCTAAAACTTAACCCTGAATTGGCACGTTAAAAAAACTGATTTTTGAAGGTTTACTCACATGCTTTCTATAAATTTGGTCGCAGAAGGCGTAGATTACGAGATAAAATTTTGGTGTCTTGGACAAAGTTGCTTGGATTGGCAAGCCCAACAACTTTTTAGAGGACGAAAAAAATTCCAAAAATATTCCTTCACCATTTTTCGGAAAATCCATTTTCCACTTAATTTTGCGATCTGGACCATTGTGCAAACTACAAACTCGCCCTTTTTGTGTTAGACAGTTTGCCAAACTCGCAAAAACTCGGGAACGAAGCTTTTCTGCAAACAAATGCAGGCAAACTGTCAAAAAGTGCGAGTTTGTTTGGCATAATCTAATACCTCCTTGAGTAGAAAATCTTACACACGACGAGTAGTTCCAGCTTTGGATCGCTTGTGCATTTTCCACAGTAGAGACTGGTGCAAAAATGGTGACAAATCTTCCATCACACAACTCATGATAAGGATTTTAAAAATTGGAACACGGAAATTTTTTTATTTATTTGACTTTTTATCATTGAAAGTTGGATTCTCAAAAACGTTTTTATTAACTTTTAATTGATTTGAATGAATTTTCATTAAACGAGCAACTCTCTACGAAATCGGCCGATTTCGACCATTTTTATTTTTTGTATTTTTTTATTTGACTCAAACTTTGTGGGGGCCTTCCCTATGACCAAATAAGCTATTTGCGTCATTGGTTCACCCATACAAGTCTCCATACAATTTTGGCTGCTGTCCATAAAAAAGTGGTATGTAAATATTCAAACAACTGTAACTTTTGAGTGAATTTTCTGATCAATTTGGTGTCTTCGGCAAAGTTGTAGGTATTGTTGAGGACTTTTGAGAAAAAAATAGGTACACGGAAAAAAAAATTGCAGATTTTTTTATCAACATTTTTTTTTTACTAAAACTCAATTTCCCAAAATAAGTGTTTTTTGATTTTCGAGATTTTTTTGAATATGTTTTAGGGGACAAAAATCCGCAACTTTTGAGCCATAGAGAAACATGGTCAAAAAATCTGCCGCCGAGTTATGAATTTTTGAAAAAATAGTGATTTTTGGAAAAAATTGAAGTTTCCTGCAAAAACAAGTTTGACATTACTTTTTAATGCAAAATTGAATTTGATAAAGGGCTCCGTTTTCAATATATAGCCACCGAAAGTTTGATTTTAGCGAAATATTTGCAGTTTTTCAATTTTTAAAAAAAGTGACCATGAGTGACCATTTCTAAAATATTTTTTCTGAAAAGTTCAGAAAATTTGCTATAAAATTGTCTAAGAGACATTGAAGATTGGACCTAGGGTTGCTGAGATAGAGCAGCTTTAAGAAAAAGAAACACGAAAATTGAAGTTTTCTAAATCTCACAAAACAACCCACCTTTTTCTAATGACGATATCTCAGCAATTAATGGTCAAATTGTCAATGTTAATACATGAAACATTCGTGAAGTTTTCCGATCTTTTCGAAAAAAATATTTTAAAAAAAATTAAATCAAGACTAACATTTTAAAAGGGCCAAATATTGAATATTACGCCCATTTAAAATTCTAGTCTTGATTTAAAAAATTTCAAAATATTTTTTTCGAAAAGATCAGAAAATTTCACGAATTTTTTATGTATTAACATTGAAAATCGGACCATTAATTGCTGAGATATCGTCATTAGAAAATGGTGGGCTGATTGGGTGAGACTTAGAAAACTTCAATTTTCGTGTTTCTTTTTCTTTAAGCCGCTGTATTTCAGCAACCAGAGGTCCAATCTTCAATATCTCTTAGACAATTTTATAGCAAATTTTCTGAACTTTTCAAAAAAAATATTTTTAAAAATGGTCACTCATGGTCACTATTTTTAAAAATCGAAAAACTGCAAATATTTCGCTAAAATCAAACTTTCGGTGGCTATATCATTAAAATGGAGCCCTTTATAAAAAAAATCTTTACAGTACTTTTCGATTTCAATTTCAATTTTGCATTAAAAAGTAGGTCTCGTGGCGCAGGGGTAGCGGCTTCGGCTGCCGATCCCGATGATGCTATGAGACGCGGGTTCGATTCCCGCCTTATCCACTGAGCTTCTTTCGGATGGTGAAGTAAAACGTCGGTCCCGGTTTCTCCTGTCTCGTCAGAGGCGCTGGAGCAGAAATCCCACGTTAGAGGAAGGCCATGCCCCGGGGGGCGTAGTGCCAATAGTTTCGTTTTCGTTTCGTTTCATTAAAAAGTAATGTCAAACTTGTTTTTGCATAAAACTTCGATTTTTTCCAAAAATCACTATTTTTCAAAAAATCATAACGCGGCGGCAGATTTTTTGACCATGTTTCTCTATGGCTCAAAAGTTGCGGATTTTTGTCCCCTAAAACATATAAAAAAATCTCGAAAATCAAAAAATACGTATTTTGGGAAATTGAGTTTTAGTGAAAAAAAAGTTAATAAAAAAAATCTGGAACCTACAACTTTGCCGAAGACACCAAATTGATCAGAAAATTCACTCAAGATCAGAAAATTTACTCAAAAGTTACAGCTGTTTGAATATTTACAAACCATTTTTGTATGGACAGCAGCCAAAATTGTATGGAAACTTGTATGGATGAACCAATCACACAAATAGTTTATTTGGTCATAGGGAAGGCCCCCACAAAGTTTGAGCCAAATCAAAAAATACAAATAAAATCCATTTCCGGTTTTGGTAGAGAATTGCTCAAACGCATTTTTTCAATGTCGAAATTTATTTATAAATTTGAAAAAAAATCTATCGAAAATTATTAAATTTTGTAAAAAGTGCACTTTTAAAGACATTTTCTGGTATTTTTATTCCTCGTCTTTTTTGCAATTCTATAAATATCTAATAAAACTACGAGGAACTAGGAGGGAAAAGCATTTCCTACCATTTTCTGAGCTTAACATTAATAATCAGATTGTGTGTTGTAATACACCATATTCTTTTTTTAAGTCACCTTTTTTTAAACGATTCTCGATTTATGCAACTTTTTTTAAGTCATGACTTAAAATGAGAATGTCCATGACTTAAATTGAGAATATGACTTAAATTAAGAATCTTAGGGACTTCGTAATTTGTTGGAGAGGGTTAGTTTTTTGGAGTGTAACAGTTTTATACAAAGTTACAAATTTGATTTTGTATATTAAAATGATTTTTGAAGTTTTGGTCCACAATATCTTAGTTTTTTTACAAGATCACACTCTTGCGTAAAAAAAGCATTTTTGAGTCTTTTAAATTTCATTTTGAAGGATCAAAAATCTAAAAAATACATATTTTGGAAATTAATTTTTGAAATGACAAAAAGTTTAAAAGAAAAATTGAATCATTGACAGTCAAATTAATCACTTTTTTTTCTAATTTTTTATTGGAAATCAAGTTTCAAAAGACGTTTGAAATTTTTTTTTTCTTCAAATAGGGCTCGAAAAAATCATTTCTGACTGCAAATCATAAATTCATTATTCTTAAAATTAAAGAAAATGTGGACAGATCTTGTTTGAAAAAAGCTTTTCATTTGTTCAAATGCTATCTATCATTCAAATAAAAAATATTTTTTTGTTACGTAAATTATCTCACTTCCAGATCAACCTAGAAGAAACACGTTGCACAATGTCGCACAAGGGATAACAAGTGGACGACGACGACAACACATGGAAATCGTTTGCATACATACAGCCACTTCCTGTGTCCTACTTCCTGCAAGGGCCAACAACATCCTCGCATCAAGGATGGGGGAAAAGGGAAAACTTTCCATTTTCTCGGCCATTCGGGACACAATAAAAACCATTCGTAATCATAATTATTACGAAAGTGTGCTCGTTCGGGCAGTTCTTGTGCTTGTGTGTGTGTAATGATGCAACTTATACCAGTGGCCAGCAGTAAAAAGCATTATTTTGTGCAGAGGAGTAACTTTTTGGCCACTTCAACAGATACCCCCACCCGCAATCTCTTGGGAAGGGAGGAAGGGGGAGTTAAACTAAAGGATAAGGCAAGGTTCTGGGCAAAAAGGTGCAGCAAAAAATATGGCGCAAATAAATTGAACCAAGTATCGCAACACTTGCACGAACACAGAGGTACACACATAACGAGGAGTGTGTTTTCTCCCGGAAAAGCACCCCGTTGAGAGGGAAAATTTCGCTGGAACCAAATAAAAACACGCGTCGTCTATTTTATCGCAGAAACACCTTCCATTTTTGGAGAACGGAGGAAAAATCATTCTCAGAGGAGGAAACTCTAGGGTAGCTTATTGTGATTATTTTTTGAAAAAAGCTGATGTTCTTCATCACTATAAAGCAAAATTTTAAGCAAAAGAAAATAATTTTGAAAGCTAAAATAAAAATGAGCCACCCCAACGATAAGCACAAAGGAAGGTATGTTCCAGCAGCATTATTGCGTTTTGGCTCGTGTAGGGTACATTTTGGGCGGAAAAGGTGAATATAAATAGACTTGAATTTTGCTCCTTCTTTTCTTTTGTTGTTGGCACCTACCAGCGTCGATTTTCCGACTGTTGGTTGTTTATTTCGGAAAATTGTTCAAAGAACAAAGAGTTGAAAAACAAGCTGGGAAAGGGAAAGGGGAGACCACGAAGACGTGGTATTGAATTTTCCAGCAGCAATCAATCTCGAATTTCACTTTTCGGATTTATTTTGCGTCCTCAAGCTAGGTTGGAAAAGACAAATTTAGGGTTGACTTGATTGAGCATTAAACCTTCTGATGGGAAATTAATAGTAACATTTTTGTTTCAGAGCATTGACAAAATAACAAAAACAAAAACAAAAACAAAAACAAAAACAAAAACAAAAACAAAAACAAAAACAAAAACAAAAACAAAAACAAAAACAAAAACAAAAACAAAAACAAAAACAAAAACAAAAACAAAAACAAAAACAAAAACAAAAACAAAAACAAAAACAAAAACAAAAACAAAAACAAAAACAAAAACAAAAACAAAAACAAAAACAAAAACAAAAACAAAAACAAAAACAAAAACAAAAACAAAAACAAAAACAAAAACAAAAACAAAAACAAAAACAAAAACAAAAACAAAAACAAAAACAAAAACAAAAACAAAAACAAAAACAAAAACAAAAACAAAAACAAAAACAAAAACAAAAACAAAAACAAAAACAAAAACAAAACAAAAACAAAAACAAAAACAAAAACAAAAACAAAAACAAAAACAAAAACAAAAACAAAAACAAAAACAAAAACAAAAACAAAAACAAAAACAAAAACAAAACAAAAACAAAAACAAAAACAAAAACAAAAACAAAAACAAAAACAAAAACAAAAACAAAAACAAAAACAAAAACAAAAACAAAAACAAAAACAAAAACAAAAACAAAAACAAAAACAAAAACAAAAACAAAAACAAAAACAAAAACAAAAACAAAAACAAAAACAAAAACAAAAACAAAAACAAAAACAAAAACAAAAACAAAAACAAAAACAAAAACAAAAACAAAAACAAAAACAAAAACAAAAACAAAAACAAAAACAAAAACAAAAACAAAAACAAAAACAAAAACAAAAACAAAAACAAAAACAAAAACAAAAACAAAACAAAAACAAAAACAAAAACAAAAACAAAAACAAAAACAAAAACAAAAACAAAAACAAAAACAAAAACAAAAACAAAAACAAAAACAAAAACAAAAACAAAAACAAAAACAAAAACAAAAACAAAAACAAAAACAAAAACAAAAACAAAAACAAAAACAAAAACAAAAACAAAAACAAAAACAAAAACAAAAACAAAAACAAAAACAAAAACAAAACAAAAACAAAAACAAAAACAAAAACAAAAACAAAAACAAAAACAAAAACAAAAACAAAAACAAAAACAAAAACAAAAACAAAAACAAAAACAAAAACAAAAACAAAAACAAAAACAAAAACAAAACCAAAAACAAAAACAAAAACACAAACAAAAACAAAAACAAAAACAAAAACAAAAACAAAAACAAAAACAAAAACAAAAACAAAAACAAAAACAAAAACAAAAACAAAAACAAAAACAAAAACAAAAACAAAAACAAAAACAAAAACAAAAACAAAAACAAAAACAAAAACAAAAACAAAAACAAAAACAAAAACAAAAACAAAAACAAAAACAAAAACAAAAACAAAAACAAAAACAAAAACAAAAACAAAAACAAAAACAAAAACAAAAACAAAAACAAAAACAAAAACAAAAACAAAAACAAAAACAAAAACAAAAACAAAAACAAAAACAAAAACAAAAACAAAAACAAAAACAAAAACAAAAACAAAAACAAAAACAAAAACAAAAACAAAAACAAAAACAAAAACAAAAACAAAAACAAAAACAAAAACAAAAACGACAAAAACGACAAAAACGACAAAAACGACAAAAACGACAAAAACGACAAAAACGACAACAAAAACAAAAACAAAAACAAAAACAAAAACAAAAACAAAAACAAAAACAAAAACAAAAACAAAAACAAAAACAAAAACAAAAACAAAAACAAAAACAAAAACAAAAACAAAAACAAAAACAAAAACAAAAACAAAAACAAAAACAAAAACAAAAACAAAAACGACAAAAACGACAAAAACGACAAAAACGACAAAAACGACAAAAACGACAAAAACGACAAAAACGACAAAAACGACAAAAACGACAAAAACGACAAAAACGACAAAAACGACAAAAACGACAAAAACGACAAAAACGACAAAAACGACAAAAACGACAAAAACGACAAAAACGACAAAAACGACAAAAACGACAAAAACGACAAAAACGACAAAAACGACAAAAACGACAAAAACGACAAAAACGACAAAAACGACAAAAACGACAAAAACGACAAAAACGACAAAAACGACAAAAACGACAAAAACGACAAAAACGACAAAAACGACAAAAAACGACAAAAATGACAAAAATGACAAAAATGACAAAAACGACAAAAACGACAAAAACGACAAAAACGACCAAAACGACAAAAAACGACAAAAAATGACAAAAATGACAAAAATGACAAAAATGACAAAAATGACAAAAACGACCAAAACGACAAAAACGACAAAAAACGACAAAAAACGACAAAAACGATAAAAACGCCAAAAACGACAAAAAACGACAAAAAACGACAAAAACGCCAAAAAACGACAAAAACGCCAAAAACGACTAAAACGACAAAAACGACAAAGAAAAAAAAAGAAACAAAATCCCTTGGACTTAAGTGTTGGACAAGCAGGTTGGTTGCAAGCTATTATCTTATTGATACTAACAACAACATCATCAAGATGCACCTTAAGGTATAACCAAGGTATAACTTTCTCAAAGTGAAAACAAAAATAAAACTTTTATTATACTGTCTGTTACATGCTCATGCTCATTTTCTGACACACGTGGCTTAAAGTTTAGTGTAGAGAACGGTGCTGAATTGAAGACATTTTCCAAAGTCAAATCCAAAGCCAACAGAAGAAACGGAAGATCGGACCGGCTTCACACCAGGCAAAAAGAACAACCTTCCGGAATAGGATGAGCTTCTCAAGAAGAGCAAGAAAAATCTAAAAGAGCAACGAAACGGAAGTTGACTCAGCGTGCACTCCCGATGAAAGAAAGGGGGTGAGAAATACTACTGAAACAGCTCACGGTGGGGGGAAGGGGAGCAGAGCTTTCCAAGAGTTCTTCAAGAGCAAAGTGCACCACCCACCAGAAGAGAATGACTACGACGACGACGACGACCGAGGATGATGATGACGGAGTACGAAACGAGATGATTTATCGTTTTCTGCCAGCCAGTGACAGGTAAAAAGAGCTTCAATACCGGCAATCAATGTCCGCCTGTCAATCGTGCTTTTGTTCAATCAGTGCCCATAAATAGATTGCTCCATCGATTGACAAAATGCTTTCTGATGAGCTCGAAATGGGGAACAGACGGAGTGTCTTTTCCCCTTCTCTGTAAACGTATTTGGCATGATGGTTGAGGTTGAATTGAATAAAATTAGTGGCTCGTTTGCATTTTGCAATTGATAGATGAACGCAGGAGATATTCAATTAACTTTTTTCGCAACGCAGTTGAAATCGATCTGGGTTGATGAAATAATTTAAATACAAATTACATTTTGCCACCTCATAACGAAAAAAAAACCCCGTGTAAATTTGCAAACTTCAGCAACAAACCTTCTCTCTAACCAGCTCCTATGGGTTACGCAAATATTTGAACTTTTTAATATTCCGCAACCACACTCTGCATGTTCGAAAATAGTTTTCCCGAAGATATGCAAATACTGTGCCGAAACTCCTCCCTCCCCTCTCAACCTTCAAAGAACATCCTGTTCTACACCCGACTTTGATTGAATTTGCCAAAGTTAGTCCCGCCAACGCCCGAAACTTTCTCTACCGTGAGCTTTTCATCCCCCCCTTTCTTCCCCTTTCCTCTTTCTGGTAAAGAGTAGGAAAAACTTGCACACGAAACAAGCACCCCCAAACATGGGAAAGAAAAACATTGAAAAATTCTGTCACACCACGTGAACATCCACTCAATCACCAAAGTGAACCGAGTTTTTTTTTTGCTTTCTGTTTTCTATTCAAGATTTTTACTTCTAAACTTTTAAACTGCAAAGAGAAGGGAAAGTTTTGGGGGCGAGACTCCTTGAGAAGTGACACACCTCTAGAGCGAAAATGCACACGTGTCTCTTGAGGGAGTTTGCGAAACTTGACAAGCTCTCGACTCGTTTGATGTTCGAAAAAAAATTGGTTGAATTCTTTCATTTATGAATATTAAACAATGGTTTTATCAGATAAAAAATTGAAATATCCCAAATTGGGTTATTCATTCCCAACTCAACGAAATCAGAAAAAGTTGCTCGACCTTCGATTTGCTTGTAACTTTGTCCCGAGGGGTTATTTTGGTCTCTGATCACAAATCCGAGGACCATTTTTCCAGGGCTGTGGAGTCGGAGTCGGAGCCGGAGTCGGTGGAGTCGGGTCTTTTTAGGGACCTGGAGTCGGAGTCGGAGCCGGAGTCGGCTAAATTGTATGAGCTAGAGTTGGAGTCGGAGTCGGAGCCAAAAATTTCTGATAACCCGGAGTCGGAGTCGGAGTTAACTATAATTCAACAAAAAATATGTTTTGTATTGTTCAGTATTTGCTATAAAACAGCTTACTTAACGAAACTTCTTTTATTTTTCAATTGTTTTTCAAGTCGCTTGCGCTGCGTTGCCATTTCTTCCATTATTTTTTTTAAATTTATCAGATACACCCAACCGGCGGTCGCATGATTGTGATGCATGGCGGCATGAAAGTATATCAGATTTTGCATGAAAACTGTTCTCATGCATTTTTTGCGTTATATAGGTATGACATTTTTGCCCGTTACCGACAATTATCGACATTACCGACTGCTGTTTGCTGGTATTGCGAAAATCTTAACTGAACGAGGATTGAACCATCAACTTTTTGATTGCTGATCTGAAACGCTACCACCGCGCCATGAACGAATGATGAATTGCGAGGTTAGATCACCAACATATTCTTTTCTCTGAAGTGTTGCTCGTGAACGCGCCAGCATTATATGTGTTGGTGAGAACTGCAGATCCCTGACATGTTTACACACGGGCAAAAATTATCTACGGACCTGATGCAAAAATGTTATAAAATGTAACATTTTCTGCAGCAAATCCACTGTTGCAGATTTCGATACATATTTTTCCTTTGTGTGTACCATTATGTTTTTGAAGCTTTTCAATGTGATAGAAAAGCTCTAATTGTGTTTTTTTCACTATGATCACTAAAAGATAACCTGTTAATCCCCTCTTGCCTGAGTATGTAGTATCATAACTCAAACGATTAAAAACAATATTGGTTTTGTAGTCAGAAATATTTTATTGATTCTTGACAGCTTGCCTATATGTATGTACCCTTTCAATTCAAATTTTACCAAATTTAATCCAGTACTCTCTGAAAAATGTACACACACAGTTGTTTACTAGTTCTCTACTTAAATCTGAAAGGGTTAGGTAAACTATTTTGAAATCGTTGCAAATTATCGTTCAACAAATCTTAAGACTTCAGCATAGCATAGGATTTCAAGATCAAAAATATGTATGGATAAATGTTAGGATTTCAATTTATATTTCAATTTTTTTTTTCTTCAAATATCAAAATCAAAATGATATTCAACCGATAGGAATTTTCTCCCACGCCAATACGCCAATACGGAAGGTGATTATCATTGCAACTCAATGTACCTAAAAAATTTGTTCTTGGCAAGGTAGCTTAAGAGTCCTTTTGAAATATTCGTAACCTAGAAAATATTTGACCTTTGGATTTTTGTTTTTATCCAATTTAAGGTTTTTTCATATATTTCGATGGAGACGCACGATCATTCCTGAAGCTTCGTTTTAGGTAAAAATTCAAGAAGTATCGGGCGCTTTCTTTTAAATATCTAGAAATTTTATAAATTAAAATAAATGAAAAAAGTCCTAGGTAAAAACGTAAGCGTCCTTTCCACGAAGATTTTTTTAGGTACATTGATTTGCAATAATAATCTCCAACAGCCATGGCGTGATGTCCATGTACGTTTTTAAAAAAATCAATGGAGCTTTAAAAATATTTTCGTTTAAAATTGTTATTTAAAAAAAAGGTGACTTATAAGAAGCACAGTGAATAATCAAACTGTGCTTCTTATAAGTGTCAGCCTAAAAGTGAACAGATAAAATGTTAAATCGATTATTTAGACCAGCTTTCTTTTAATGATTCATTAAAATCTGACAATTCAATGTTTTAATTTATTAACTTTTAATAAATTTAATGCAAATTTAAGGTTAAGTAAATTAACCCAAATTTACTAACAAAACTATTTTTCTGAACATGCCTTCAAAACTAAAAATATTTTTTTATATCTGTTTCAATTACGTATACAACTTTTTCGTTTTTTCACTTAGAGAGTATTTAAATAATCCTATTTATCAATGTTTTCAAAATAATAGTTAACTAACTTTTAAAACATTTAAAAATATGTAGAGTCGGAGTCGAAGTCGGAGCCAACCATTTGTTGAAAGCTGGAGTCGGAGTCAGAGTCGGCTAACCTCAGAAAGCCAGAGTCGGAGTTGGAGTCGGAGTCAGTTGGAACTGAAAGCTGGAGCCCGAGTCGGAGTCAGAGTCGGCTAATATCAGAAAGACGGAGTCGGAGTCGTTTGAAATTTGACCCGACTCCGCAGCCCTGCATTTTTTGATATCTCGCGACAGAGTTGCTGACCAGCCCTTTCATTTTTGATCATTTGAAATAAGACAAGTTTTTTAATAATTAGCAACCAGAATTGGCTAAGATTTCAAAATTTGGTTTTTATAGGAACTTTTATGTGAAATTGGACGCCCAATTTGATGAACGTCTTAAAATTAAAAAAAAAACTTTCTTGTCATAAATAAGTAAATAAAAAAAGGCATTTTTCGCTATTTAACTGTAAAAATATAGATGGACATCTCGTGAAAAAGTTATACTTAATTATAAAATTTCTTGTTTTTGATATTTTGCAGGGTAATTTTTAGAGAGTAATAAAATAACATAAAGTTGTAGAGTAGATTCAATGTTGTTGTTGTTAATTCATTTATTTCTGACAGCTCTAACCTTCTTGGTCATTTGCTGACCTAAAGCAGATTAATTAAATCATCAAATGAGCAATTCTCTGAGATTTCGGTCATTCGATTTTTTTTTGTATTTTTTGATCCGGCTGAATTTTTTTGGTGCCTTCGGTATGCCCAAAGAAGCCATTTTGCATCATTAGTTTATCCATATAATTTTCCATACAAATTTGGCAGCTGTCCATACAAAAATGATGTATGAAAATTTAAAAATCTGTATCTTTTGAATGAATTTTTTGATCGATTTGATGTCTTGAGCAAAGTTGTAAGTATGGATACGGACTACACTGGAAAAAATTATACACTTTAAAAAAACTTTTTGTCACTTAAACTTGATTTGCAAAAAAACACTACTTAATTTTTTTTTTTTTTTATTTGTTTAAGAGGACATCAAATGCCCACTTTTCAGCAATTTTCAGATTGTGCAAAAAATCTTTGACCGAATTATGAATTTTCGAATCAACACTATTTTTTCAAAAATCAGATTATTGGTCGCAAACATTTTTCAACTTCATTTTTCGATGTAAAATCAAATTTGCAATCAAAAAATACATCAGCGAAATTTTCAAAAAGGGCACCGTTTTCAAGTTATAGCCATTTTTAGGTAACTTTTTTGAAAATAGTCGCAGTTTTCCATTTTTTAAATTAGTGCGCATGTTTGCCCACCTTTGAAAAAAATATTTTTGAAATCTCTATTTTTTGCTTTTTTAAACTTTGTTGATACGACCTTTAGTTGCTGAGATATTGCCATGCAAAGGTTTAAAAAGCAGGAAAATTTATGTTTTCTAGGTCTCACCCAAACAAACCACCATTTTCTAACTTTGATATTTCAGCAACTAATTTTCCGATTTTCAATGTTAAAATATGAAACATTCATGAATTTTTCCGATCTTTCCGAAAAAAATATTTTCAATTTTTTTAAATCAAGACTAACATTTCAAAAAGGCGTAATATTGAATGTTTGGCCCTTTTGAAATGTTAGTCTTGATTAGAAAATTTTAAAAGTATTGTTTTTGGAAAGATCGGAAAATTTCACGAATCCCAAATAACATTTTAGGTTTTTAAATAGGCCATAAAAGCCTATTTAGGCCATATCAGGGTTTTCAGAACCATGATAAAACCTGTAAGTTTAAAAATGTATCCCTAGTTTTATATTTTAACATTGAAAATCGGATAATTAGTTGCTGAGATATCGACATGTGCACTTATTTAATAAAATGGAAAACTGCGACTTTTTTCAAAAAAGTTACCTAAAAATGGCTATAACTTTAAAACGGTGCACTTTATGAAAATTTTACTAAAGCACTTTTTGATTGCAAATTTGATTTTACATCGAAAAATGAAGTAGAAAAATGTTTGCGACCAATATTTCGATTTTTTGAAAAAAATCTGTATTGATTCAAAAAATCATAACTCGCTCAAAGATTTTTTGCACAACCTGTAAATTTCTGAAAAGTGGTCATTTTATGTCCTCTTAAACAAATAAAAAAAATAAATAGTGTTTTTTGCAAATCAAGTTTTTGTGACAAAAAGTTAAATAAAAAAATCACCAAAAAATTTTTTACGGTGTATCATTTTTTTTCAGTGTGGTCCATATCCATACCTACAACTTTGCCCAAGACACCAAATCGATAAAAAAATTCATTCAAAAGATACAGATTTTTGAATTTTCACATATCATTTTTGTATGGACAGCTGCCAAATTTGTATGGAAAATTATATGGACAAACTAATGATGCAAAAATGCTTCTTTGGGCATACCGAAGGCACCAAAAAAGTTTCAGCCGGATTAAAACATACAAAAATTAAAATTGAAGAAAAAAGACCGATTCCGTAGAGAATTGCTCAGCAGCCAGCGAAAAAGCTGGACTTGTTCCGACGCGCTTATTTTGCGAACTCTTTATTAAAAAATGTAATCAAAATCATCAGAATAGTTTTCTTTTTGATCATTTCACAACAAAATAGGCTAATCCTTTTTGCAGCATCCATGCTAGTTACACAGATAAATCGGTACTCTTTTGCTCGTAAAACGAGCAACCCAGCAGTGGCCAAGTTGAGGCAGCACAAAGTCATTAGTTACGGAAGGCTCATGCCGCGAAAACTGAGTAGCAGCAGACGCGATGTTCTTGAGCTGATGCTTTTTTTTAATCCTCAATAGAGAGAGAGAGAAAAAAAAGCTCCAACAAGGAAGTGCCAGCCCCCGCAAGAGTGATGCAAGTCCTGGAAGAGCTTAGGCACTTATTTTCAACCACGATGATGATGACAGAAGCGGTGGGTTTTTAAGTTGCATAATTTTTTAATGACACATTATAATAATCCTTCAACTCGATATTTTTCTCAGAATACTCTATTTTTTGAATTTTTTTTACCATGGTCCAAAGTGACCCAACCCTGTACCACTCCCCCCCGCAAAGAGACCTTGGGCTGTGCCCACCATCGACACTGATGGATGATGATTGTTGAAGGGAAAAGCACATCGCAGTTGTACACTTCTGGCTCCGACAAGGACCTGGCCATGGCCATGCAGGAGGACTTTACTCCGTGAGCGTATGTGTATGTGTGTGTGTGTGTGCAGTGTAAGTCAGCAATTTGTTTCCACCGTGCTTGCTGGTCTTGTAGGCTTTGGAAAGTGGCTTAGACTATGGAGTAGAGGAAACAGGAAAAGAAATGTTACACCAACCCGCCCTCCCCTTCGTAGATGTGTTGTCATAATCTAAGATGATGTTATTGGGTGTGTTGTACGTACTTCATTACCTTGCGCGACGAGAGGAACTTTGGGTGTGGGAAGTCAAGGAAATGATGGATCATAATCGCATTTACCGGTTATTAGAGGAGTCTCGCTGGACCGTGTGAACGTCGGGAAGAACGAACTAATGTTCATAAGTGGGGTGGTTTAGCTTGGTAATTTGTAAGGATGGTTGACTTTGTCAAGTGGTAACATAACTAATGATGGTTGAGGAGTTTTTATTTGTGACAGAAAAAATATTTAAATAGCCCTAATCTTGTAGAACATATTTAATCTGGTGAAAATCATTCTGTTTGGCAGGCTAATGATTGTATTTTCCCTCTATTGAAACTAGTTTTCTTGTCAATATTTCGGTAGGAACATGATTGCCCATTTTCTTAAAATTTTCAAATTAGTTGGAACGATTTTATAAGTGATTTTGAGGATGACTAGATGATCTTAGAATTTGGTAGAACTTGTTTTAACCTAATTTGTAATTTCT
>NC_068937.1:35121593-35146859 GCF_016801865.2 Culex pipiens pallens | reverse complement strand
AGTCTTGGTGTGATTCATCGTTGAAAGTAGCTTGGGTTGAGTTTGAAGTTAAGGAGTTTTTTTTATTACACACCTTTTAAACAAAACTTTCAAAAAAGAAAGAGCAAAAATTAATAAATTAACAAATTAACAAATTAACAAATTAACAAATTAACAAATTAACAAATTAACAAATTAACAAATTAACAAATTAACAAATTAACAAATTAACAAATTAACAAATTAACAAATTAACAAATTAACAAATTAACAAATTAACAAATTAACAAATTAACAAATTAACAAATTAACAAATTAACAAATTAACAAATTAACAAATTAACAAATTAACAAATTAACAAATTAACAAATTAACAAATTAACAAATTAACAAATTAACAAATTAACAAATTAACAAATTAACAAATTAACAAATTAACAAATTAACAAATTAACAAATTAACAAATTAACAAATTAACAAATTAACAAATTAACAAATTAACAAATAAACAAATTAACAAATTAACAAATTAACAAATTAACAAATTAACAAATTAACAAATTAACAAGTAAACAAAGTGAGTGAGTAAGTGCGTGAGTAAGTGAGTCAGTAAGTAAGTGAGTAGTGAGTAAGTGAGTAAGTGAGTAAGTGAATAAGTGAGTAAGTGAGTAAGTGAGTAAGTGAGTAAGTGAGTAAGTGAGTAAGTGAGTAAGTGAGTAAGTGAGTAAGTGAGTAAGTGAGTAAGTGAGTAAGTGAGTAAGTGAGTAAGTGAGTGAGTAAGTGAGTTAGTGAGTAAGTGAGTGAGTGAGAAAGTGAGTAAATGAGTAAGGAGTTAGTGAGTAAGTAAGTATGTGAGTGAGTGAGTAAGTGAGTAAGTGAGTAAGTGAGTAAGTGAGTAAGTGAGTAAGAGAGTAAGTGAGTAAGTGAGTGAGTGAGTAAGTGATTTAGTGAGTAAGTGAGTGAGTAAGTAAGTGAGTAAGTGAGTAAGTGAGTAAGTGAGTAAGTGAGTAAGTGAGTAAGTGAGTGAGTAAGTGAGTTAGTGAGTAAGTGAGTGAGTGAGAAAGTGAGTGAGTAAGTGAGTAAGTGAATAAGTGAGTGAGTGAGTAAGGAGTTAGTGAGTAAGTGAGTGAGTAAGTGAGGAAGTCTACAGCATGAACCATGGAAACAATATTAGTCGAACTTCTCTTGATCAAAAGCTACTGTTCTCATGAAATTAGTGAAATAAAATAGGGACATCCACCCCATGGCCCACTTAATCCATCCATCAAGCTTTTGAAAGTCCCAATTTACTGACCAATTAGCTACCTCCAACATCCAGCAAAACTCTCAAGAACATAAACAAACTCATTCAACTGAGCTCAACAGTTCAGCTCCATCAAAAGTGATAAAACACAGCACAGCCAACTCCCGTCGAAATTTATTGATTATTAATCACTTAGCAGACTTAAACTTCTCCTCTCTGGACTCACGGTTCATTTCACCGTTTTCCCAGAAATCCGAGTGCCCGCTAATCGGTTTGCCAAGGAGGGATCGTCCCCCTAATTGCTGTTAATCTTCACAACCGGGACCAAGTCCAAGAGTCGTTGGGTTTCGAAAATTAAGCGCAATCCTCCGAACGCTGGCGGCACTAATTAGAATCGAAAATATTCGCCTCCTGGAACGGGCAAAAGATATTGTGCACCAAGATGAAGATGTTGCTCAACAGTTGCCGAAAACTTATGGCGAAGTGGTGATGGTAGTTGAGAGGTTGGAGCATTCACTGTTCAAGATGGATACTTTATCGCTGTCGTGTTATTTCAGTACCAATTCTGACGGTACTTTGAACCAATTAGGGCCAATTATTGGACGAAAATTATGATTTGATGAATGGGTTGACAATCTTTGGCTTCGAAATTCGTTAACCTTGAAAATTTATCGTTTTCGAAGAAATATTTAAAAAAATTGAGCTCAATGTCCTCCTCAATGTCGCCCCCCAAAATCAGGTCGCTCACCGGAATGGCCTATTTTCTATGCAAAACAAAAACAAAAGTGTCAATTTGCATAATATTATAATGTGTTTACGAGTGGGAGTGCTCCCTCCGATCGGATTCATACCCGATATGAGGTACAGCCAAAGCTGTGGTGTGCGGTGTTGTGTCAAATTCAACAAGTGTCAAATATCGTACGCGTCATGTTTACATGCCTTGTAACCTGTCGAGCGGCTAATCGCCATAAAAAGTCATTAGCAAACATGGGACAGCCCCGGGGATTTGTTGAGGGCTATGCATGTTGAATATGTGTTTTAAAAACTTCAATTTTTCAGCATTTTTGCTTTAGAACAAAACGTGTCATGAAAAATACAATGAAAAAGCCGCGGCTTAAAGCTTCACGATGCTGGGTGTGGGAATTTTTGATTGAATTTTTATTCAATTTCCATAAGACATCATCATCCGCCGCTGCTGGGTGGGAAGATTGAAATTTGGCTCCATTCTTCTGATCCGGAAGCTGGCAGGAAGCCTACCGAGCGCATCCTTTCCGAGATCGAAAAAGTGAAAACGTGATGATGATTTGAGTCTTTCAATCTTCAAATCTGAAAATATTGCTACACAATCTTTAAAATATCATCTAGAAAAGTACAAAAACTTGTTTTAAACAAATATAAATAAAGTTCTCACCAACGATAAATGATTTTTTTTGTTTATATTTTCTCTAACAAGAACCAATTTAGATTTTTTTGTTTTGGAATAAACTTTTCCAAAGCATCCCTTTGTAAAAAGAAGTTATTTTGCTTGATTAAGTTTTCCGTAATTTATACAAAATTGGTATGTAAATATTCAAAAATGTGTATCTTCAGGAGGATTTTTTTATCGATTTGGCAAAATTGTAGGTTATGATTAAGTTTGTTGTTTTTTTTCAAATAGGTACCCGGAAAAATCCTGATTTTTTTTCTATTGCTTTGAAATATCTTTCTTAGGGTGTCCAAATTACCCCAATTATAATTTTTTGAAACAAAAAAGAACTTTGGAGAAAAAGTCTGAAATTTTGACTTCTAAAATGTCTTTACAATTTTTTTATTGGGTGTCACGTTTTAAAATTAAAGGCATGTGAGGGCGAGTTTATTTCGTTTTTATTTTTTTTTTGTTTCTGTTTAAAAATACTTTTTGCAGGAGAAGAACCCCTACAAAAAAAATCAATAAGCTGAGAAAATTTTATTTTTTTTTTACTTTGTTGATCAGACTACTGTTTGCTTGGATATAGACTCTAATTGATTGTATTTTGTGAAAAATAAGTTTAGTTATTTCGCTTGAAAACGGATCATTTTGTCTAAAAATTTGGAAAGTAATTTTCAATTGCAAAAATCATATGAATTTGTATTTGAAAATTATTTAGATTTCTCCTAACATATTTTTTTTTCATAACAGCATAAATCCAGTAAGGGAGTGAGGGGTAATTTGGACACCCTAAGTAAATTGCTATGCCACAGGCTACATAGACCATTCAAAGAAATGTGGATGGCACAAGAAAATTGTAATTAATTTCGCAAAATAACCCATTTTTATCGCATAAATCAAAAAGGGTCCAAATAGTGTTTCCAACTTATTTTTGTGGGAGTAATATGGACACTTGTATAGGGCCCCAACAATCTTCCAAATGGTCATTCATATGCCAAATTTGCTTGAACTTTCTGAAAAAAACACTTCCAAAGGCACACGATTGAATTTAAGGGGTTAAAATTCGAAAAACTGGTCATAAATGTTCAAAATCATCACTATTGTAAAAAACTTGTTTGTAAAGCTCTGATAACTCGTGAAGGGTACATACAAATCCCTTATTTTTATTATTTTTTTTGTTTTTGTCTGCTCTACAACTTTGTAGTACATTGTTACACTCCAAAAAATTACCCTGCGAAGTTACAAAAAACACGTAATTCAAAAATTTAAAAAAAATCTGAATAATAACAAAGGTTATTTTAGATTCGAAGAGTACATTAATTTTCCCATTAAATGACATGTCTCACGATTTTTAAAAGTTGAGTAACGGAAATGGCAGTGGTTTTAAAACTTTTATTTTTACTTTTTTCATGAAAAATACGTTTTTTTTCTGAATTTTGAGTTCGCTTACAAATCGGGCGTCCAATTTTACACAAAAGTTCCCTTGACACAAAATTTCTATCTTTTCACGGTTTCGAGCTACACATCACTGAAAACGTGTCTTGGCAAAAAAATTTAAAAAAATTAAAGGGGTCGTACCACCCACCACCAAGAGATATCGAAAAATGGACCTCGGATTCTTGATCAGGGACCAAAATTACCCCTTAAAGTAAAGTTTCACGAAAATCGATGAGGGGTCGGGGTAACTTTTTTCGATTTCGCGTTAGTTGGCGAAGAATTACCCACGTTTTTCTGAGAAACGCAATTTTCACCGACAGAATATTTTGAATCGTTCAAATTCCTAACTAAGCGTCATCCATACAGTATGTCTTAGTGGGGGAGGAGGGGGGTCTGAGCAAGTGTGATATTGCATGTTATCCCAAGTAGCACTCATAACTTGTCGACTGTTTGATAAACATACGAGAAAAAATCTGAACATAACTTAAATAACAGTTTGTTTCACTGCTTGCATAACTGACTTATGTAACTATCGTGTTTTGTGCCACAAAAGTGTTAAAACACAGTTAACTTTACTCTTTTCCAACTTTAAAACACAACGTAGGGAAAATTCTCACCTATTTGGGAGGTTTAGAACTCGCTCCTAACTCCATCCAATTTGCTGATATACACTGTTTTAACAACTTATTTTGGAACACCTTCGATAGAAACTTGCTTGCTCATTTCCGTTTGAGGTATTTATCACTTGATTTCAGTCAAAAACGCTTTTTATGAGCTGTTTAATAACGACAAAATGCTGATATGCCAAGATGCTGTTCGCTCATCTGCAATGTTATTCTCGAAAACAGTTTGTTGAATAAGAACAATATTGCACTGTTTGTTTCACTGCTTATCTAACATTGTCATGAGACGGCATCTTCTGAAAAATGGGGGTGGCCAACAATTCTATAAATAACCTTAGATTTTCTCGCTTTGTTACACAAATGTTATCTGAGAATAGGTTATATAACTGATAATCAACAAACATATTCAACATGACATTGCGTGTTGTTAGGTGGTGTAAATTTGTACGTGAGGTATTTAGAGTTTCAATAATGTTTATTTATCGAACATTGCAATAATTTTAGTTGTTGACCGATTATTTATAAACATATCGCCGGTAAAAGCTACAAAAAATATCAGCTTACGGAGTTCATGATAGAGAAAACAACAAATTAAAATCACACCAATTTTCAATGTTACTCCGTGGTACGGTAATCGAAATGACAGTTGAAACGGTTTGTTATAACAAAGTTACATAATGGAGTTACAAAAACTGACTTGAAACAAACTTATATAACTTAATTTCCAATGACAGCCTTTTCTGGAGTTAAGTTGTATAGCTCACTGCTGTATAACAAAGCTGACAGCAGCCTTCTTATTGACGTTTAGGCCAGCTTGTTTACAATGTAGCCTCGTGGAGAGATGTGAAAGCTGATTTATAATTTTTGCTATTGAAGGGACCGTCTAGAGCGGGAGGTATCAAGTTGTGGAACGAAAAATCAATGCATGCTACTCGAAGGGACTGAGAAATTTATTGACAGCTAGAGCAATATTCATATCGAGAAGATCGACAACCTGAGAGTCCACTGTATTACGGATTTTTTTAGTTAAAATACATATTTTATTTTATTTTTGATATTTAAGGGGGCCATATTTGAACGAATATTTTGTAAACAGTTTAGAGAATCAAAGTAAAGTGGATTCTCTGGCTGTCGATCTTCTCGATATCATTATTGCTCCAGTTGTCAACAATTTTTTCAGTTCCTTCAAATAGATTGCTTTGATTTTTCATTCCATTATTTGATACCTCCAGCTCTCGACGGTCCCTTCAACATCGACAACAAGAGAGACCACTGTATTTCAAAACTTAAAAACTAACTTAATCCACCTATGTGGTTGATGCCTTCCTCACTTTTTATCAAAAATGGGTAACATGAGTGGTACATACTTCAGCTATTTTTTAGATCTAGAAAAATAAGTATACAGAAATAACTTAAGTGGTAATAACTCGAGACAGGGTTGCCAGCTCTACAATGTTGTGTACTCGTTTGAAAGGTCTTTCAATTTCCTAACTAACGATGGGTCGGATGATGGATCCGGACATCGTTTACATACATTTAAGCAGGGCTGCGGAGTCGGGTCATATTTAAAACGACTCCGACTCCGACTCCGGCTTTCTCAGACTAGCCGACTCCGACTCCGACTCCGGCTCCGGCTTTCAACAAATGGTTGGCTCCGACTCCGACTCCGACTCCGGCCTACCAACTCTAGCCGACTCCGACTCCGACTCCGACTCCAGCTTCCAACAAATAGTTGGCTCCGACTCCGACTCCGACTCCACATGTTTCAAGTGTTTCAAAAGATAGTTAATTATTATTAGTTAATTATTTTTTAAACATTGATAAATAGGAATATTTAAATACTCGCAAAGCGTTATATTTTTCTCAAGAAAAATAAGTTCGAATCACAAAACGGAAAAAAGGTTCTAGGTTACAAGTTTTATACGTTATGGAAACAGAAATCAAAAAATATCTTCAGTTTTAGAGGCATTTTGAGAAGGACAGTTTTGTAAGTAAATTTGGATTTATTTGCTTAACGGTGCACATCAACAAGAGCTTTTGCACCAAGATTTTTGTTACAGATATTTTAGTATTTTCGAAACTACGGGAACTATCGATATAATGTTTTATTCATCCCCTAAAGTACTGTCTACTAAGTGATTTACAACAAAATTTGCCTGTTTTTACAATCAGATTTGTGCAGGGTCCGTAAGTTTGTCAATTTTGGCATAAGAAGACAACAACTTCCTTGGTTGCTGTGCACCCTTAACCTTAAATTTGCAAATAATTTATTCAAAGCTAATAAATTTAAATGTTAAATTGTTATTTTTGAATGAATAATTAAAAGAAACCTGGTCTTAAGGATCTATTGAACATTTAAATTCAATTTGCTCACTTTCAGGCCAACATTTATAAAAAGCACAGTGACTTGTTTTTTAAATGACGATTTTAAACGAACATTTTTTTTTGTTTTTTTTTTTCAGACGTACATGGACATCACGCCATGGCTGAAGGAGATTATTATTGCAAATCAATGTATATAAACAATTTCTACGTGGAAAGGACGCTTGAGAGGTCCTTTTCAAATATATGTGACATAGAAATTATTTTACCATGCAAATTTTTAATTTATTTTAATTTTAAAATTCAATATACATTAAAAATGAGGCGCACGATACTTCGTGAATCTTCACCTAAAACAAAACTTGATAAATGATCTTGCGCCTCCATCAAAATAAATGAGAAAAGTTAAAATATAATAAAAAACAAATATCCACAAGTAAAATATTTTCTAGGTCACAAGTATTTCATTTTTTTAAGGTACATTGATTTGCAATGATAATCACCTTCCGTCATATTGGCGTGGGACATACAGTATGAGAAAATTCTTACGGGTTGATAAAATTTTGATTTCGTTTTTTTTTTAATAATATTTGAAAAATACATTAAAATCCTACATTTTCTTCTATACATTTTTTTATAAGTTCATTTTTGTACTGAAGTCTTGAGATTTGTTCAACGATAATTTGCAACGATATCAAAATAGTTTACCTAAAATCAACATCAACATCAACATTCAATGATTATTTCAAAATTAGTTGCAACTTCTTTTGATATTTTTTGTTAGTTTCAATTATTTTAAATGCAACATATTGATTTTCTTGTACTTAGTGATAAACAAAATGCGCATGTTGAGTTCCAAGTAAGAGATTGTTATTATCGTTGATTATTTGTTACAAAAGTTAAACTGTCAGTGACTCTTTTTCGATTTCCAAAAACAGTGATTACTATTTTTAATCTTTTTATGTACCTCGTATTTTTTTTCCTAAAAAATGATTTAACTTAAAACCTCCAAGACATTCGCTATCGGGGTAAAAGATGACTGTGTGTGTTCTTTTTTCAGAAAGAACTGGATAAAATTTGGTCAAATTTGAATTGAAATGGCCCATAAATATAGGCTAAAGGATTGACTGCAATCCTCAATTAGATCTCTGGCTACATAACCAATACGTTTTATATTTTTTTAAATTATAATACTATATATTTGGGTAAGAGGTTATCATTTAGTGATTTTAGTGAAATAACACAATTAGAGCTTTCCAATCACAATAAAAAGCTTCAAAAACATAATGGCATCTGATAAATCTCTAAAAATAATTGAAAAAATGGCGACGCATTGCATGCGACGTAAAAAACTATTAAAAACATAAGAAGTTTTGTAAATTAAGCTGTTATATAGTAAATGCTGAACAATAACTCCGACTCCGACTCCGACTCCGGGTTATCAGAAATCTTCGGCTCCGACTCCGACTCCGACTCCAGCTCTTAAAATTTAGCCGACTCCGGCTCCGACTCCGACTCCAGCTGTTCGAGTTTTGACGACTCCGACTCCGACTCCGACTCCAGGTCCCCAAAAAGACCCGACTCCACCGACTCCAGCTCCGACTCCGACTCCGACTCCACAGCCCTGCATTTAAGTGAGATCCGGCTTCAAAAAATTACATAAATATCACTTAAGTGGTCATAACTCGAGACAGGGTTGCCAGATCTTCAATGTTGTGGACTCGTTGGAAAGGTCTTTCAATTTCCTTACCAACGATATGTCGGATGATGGATCCGGACATCGTTTACATGCATATAAAAGAGATCCGGATATATGTGAAAACACATTTTTATACATAACTTTTGAACTAGTTATCGAAACTTCAAACAATTCAATAGCGATGTATGGGACCCTAAACCAAGTCGAATGCAACTGGTTTGGCCAAAATCGGTTCAGCCAGTGCTGAGAATTTTGGTCACATACATACATACACACACACATACACACAGACATTTGTTCAGTTTTCGATTCTGAGTCGATATGTATACATGAAGGTGGGTCTTTGAGCTTTTAATAAAAAGTTCATTTTTAGAGCAGGATTATAGCCTTGCCTCAGTGAGGAAGGCAAAAAGGAATCGGAATTTAGTTGTAACGACTTCCATAATTGTCTCACTTTTTTTTGTTCGAAGATTAGAATTTTGCTTCGCTAACAATATTTTAACAAAAAACTTCCACAAAATGGAGCAACATTTGAAAAGGGTGCATATGCATTTTGAAAAGCTGGAACTATTTTGCAAATTTCCCAGATAACAGGTAACCAAACCCGCAATTAAGAAAGGTAACTGGAGAGGCCAGCTATTGTTTAAAACTTTCAATTTTGTCAAAAAGTTACATGAAGATAACTAGCAAATTAGTTACTCTACCCATTGTGATTAATTTTGGTGACAGACACCACATGCTGATTCTTTTTGGTGAAGATATTCGTTCAATTTGATTAAATGCAGAGCATTTAAATATTAGCTCGAGGAAATTTTTTTGTGCAAACTGAATTGAACTTTTTGCCTAATTGATCCTTCATTTCTTTATGCAAATTACGAACTGGGAATTTCTTTTCCCTGCTTCAATTTTAATCCCACTCGATTCACATCGTCAATTTATTCCTCAATGTTCAATACGTTCCCTATTTCTCCTAGCGGATTGCCTCGTAATGTTTCCACATTAGTATGTCCCATTCAAAGGACGTTTTATTTAATAATAATATAATAATATAATAATTATATGAGCTATTTTTCATATCACCTGCCATAAAAAGCTACTTTTCAAGAAAATATGTTCAAGCTTATTGATACCCAAACGCGTCTCTTTATTTTATTTTATTTTATAATGAATGATCATATTGTAAGGGTCAAACATTTCCCGACATGATCTTGAAATGGGATAGCCTAGTCAACATACATCACATTTGATCCCGCGCACGCTGGATTCACGCTCGGGAATTGTCAACCATTTTTCTTCGAACACTTTCGATCCACCGACATTTGGAACCTTCGCTTGCAAGAATATCCTTCTTCATTTTATCATCTAATGGGATGTGTTGTCCCTATTTTGTAATGGGAAAACTACTTTACTTCAGTAAGTTAAACTTTGATTTAGTTTTTTACTTTAAAAAAATAATTCAAAAATAACATAGTACCGTCTTCAGGGGTTACATTGTGTCATACAAATTTCAGCATTTTTGTATGACCTAATCTCATCCCAGACCTAATGTCACCTGTAATGACGGTAGCTTGAATTAAGTATATCAGTACTATGAGCCAACAATAGATAAGCATTGGGAACTGCTGCTTTTCCCTATTTCCCCAACCCTGAAACGCTATAGACAAATCACGTGTACAAATGCAAAGCCGGTGCACCTCAGGTGTGCAACTGTAGGTAGGGAAGAAAATAGAAAGTGCACGTGTATGCAGAGAATTTGCTGCACTCGAACGATTTCTTTGCCCTTCCTGTTCCGGTGATCTCGCGGTCATGTCCTCGTGGTGCACATCCTTGGAGATTTCTTCCATCATCCTATATGGAACTTTTATTTTGAGATTTCCCCGCGTCATCCCATGTATAGGAAATAGGTTCCCTTGAAAAGTCTTCGCAGAGAGAAAAATAAAACAGAGCGACCAACCTTCACCTTTCCAGATCGATAGTCGATCCCGATAGCAATTTGCTTCCGGTTGCACCTCACGTCAGCGCAGCGAAACTTCCTTGACATTCCCGACGAGGTCTCCCTGGCCCTCTCATGTACAATAGCGTGGCTCACGGATATATGAAAAAGACAAAAGTGTTCAATTTCGAACGCCTCGACCGAAATTTTGTAGCATTATAACCGCAGAAGCTAGCCTGAAATTTTGAGCGCATTTTGTTAATGTTTAGTTGTTCCACTCTTAATCTGAAGTTATAAAGAAATTTCAATAAATTTAATTTATTTATTTTCAACTTTTTAACTCTTCTTTGAGAAAGTTTTCCTATGCCGTATGATTTTTTTCAGAATAAAGGTTTCTTATAGGTTTTGATCCGGGGAACAACTTTGTAGAACATCGCAAAGCGCTAGGAATTAATCCCGGAAAGATACAGACAAATTTTTAGAGAACGTTGAATTTTGTTTCCGTACTCCAAAAAATATCCTGTATCTTTTCGGGATCAATTACTAGCGTTTTGCGATGTTCTACAAAGTTGTTCCCCGGATCAAAAACTATAAGAAATCTGAGAATAGGAAATTTTGATTGGGTTTTGGGAAACTTTCTCTATGAAGAGGTTAAAAGTGAAAATTTCCCATAGTAAATTTTTAGAAGTTCCATACTAACTTCAGGTCAATGGTGGAAGTACTAAACCTTAACCAAATACGCTCAAAATTTCAGGTTATGTTCTGGGGCCATATTGCTACAAAATTCCGGTCGAGGCGTTCGAAATTGAACACTTTTGTCTTTTTCATATATCCGTGAGCCACGCTAATGTACAACCTTATTGGTTCAGTGTGACGGTGCTGAGAAAGAAAATCGGTGACGTCACACGGAGAGCACGTCATGTCTTTGTGTTTTGCTGTACATAAGACATGCAAAAGAGGGGAGAGGGTCGAGTATTAGAAAATGGCATTACGTCGTTTTGCATCTATGGATGCAAATCGCTCTTCGTAAAGAGCTTACGAGAAAAAGGGAGAAGGCATCAAGCTTCGTTGTCGTCATCGTTTTGAATTGATTGGAAGGATTTAGAGGGATTTGATGCTGGGATAAGGCGAGTTGATTATGCGCTGAGAAAAATGGAAAAATCAGAGTTTTATGTTTATTTTGTGTTTCACTTGATATGTAAAAAAGTGGTTTCAGACCTTTCAAAAAGTAAGGGGTGTGTTTTTTTAATAGTTTAATCGGAATGATCAACCAATTTTAGCATTGGTGTCTACCCGTAGTTGCTACTCTGTTATTGACCAGGACCTCCAAGAATTGCTCCGTGGACCACAGATGAAGAGTAGGAACCAATCATCACCACTTCGCAACTTTCAAAGTGTCCCTATCATGATTGTCAATCACAGCGCCGGCCACGATCAGAGGTAAGACACGAGGAAGTGGATAGGAATTTTAGTCCGATACTTGAGTGATGAAGACCGCTAAATCGGCTGCGTCTTCGACAAAGTAGTACGTGAGGTTTGAGGGTGTTAGTAAGATGGGTGTGAAGCCAGGATTCACCGTGGTAAGTGATGCGGCCGGTCAAATCTATTTATAGTCCTTAATTCTTCGTATGTTCTTGGATTCATTTTGGAAGCTTTCCAATTCAGTTCACCAAGCTTTTTGTGGTGAATTCTGGTCGTGTTGAAAGTTCAATATTCGCCTAACGAGTATGCAACCAGTAGAGTTCTTGAATTCAACTTTGCTTTCAATATTGTGCATTGTCCTGTTCTTAGGTTGGATTCTTATAGCATTCTTAATCCTTCTAGTCATCTAAGCCTCGATGGTCTGGGGGTTAGCATTTTTGTCTGATGACCCAAAGGACGGGGGATCGAACCCCGCTGCGAGCTAATGAATTTTTCGTTCACATTCAAGTGTTCAGAATTCCTTCTTTCCATAATTTCTCGATAGGAGCAGATGGGAATCGAACCCAGAACCTTCCGCTTACAAAGCGAACAGCGTAACCATTCAGCCACGCCTACCCCCTAATCGGAATGATCAACAAATTTACAGATTTTCTCCATAATTCGTCGTCGCAATTTTGGCTGCCATCTTGGATTTAACAATTGTAACTCGCTTTAGAGCAAGTGTGGGAGACAACAACAAAAATATTTTTTCGTGATTCGATTTTCCGAAGTAAAATTTATCCGATAGTTTCGGAAAATGGAAACTAAACTGTATACAATTCTTGTAATTCTATTGATTTTGATATCATTATTTCCAAATAACTGAAATAAAAGTTAAAAAAAATAGTTAGTAAAATGTTGCATAAGATAAATTTCCTACTTAAAATGAGGTCATGTGTTCTGATAATGACGATTTTACAAAAACCAAAAACTTACAAAATATTTATTTGAGTAATTCTCCGCCAACTCACACATCAGTTGTCCCGACCCCTCTTCGATTTGCATGAAACTTTGTCCTAAGGGGTATGAAATTTGACACTTTTGTCCCTGATCACAAATCCGAGGTCCGTTTTTTTTGACAAAGAACTTTGTCCTAAGGTTTCTATACGTGGTGTCAATCCAAAATTTTCGCGAAGCGAAAACGTTACGTGACGAATTCCCCTCTCGGCAAATTTCCCCTCTTCTTAGCGCACGCTGGTTGGTTGAACAAACGTTTCCCAATCAGTCAATATAGAGACGTGAGATTGATGTATCTAAAATCACCCCCACTCTACCTCATAATTTTTGGATCGTCAACGCGACAAAAAGCGAATAAGGAGATGTAGGAGAATGGGTACAAAGAGGCGGGGCATACGTCCCCGATCTAAATTAACAAAACGCGGCTCGGTCGGTCCCAAAAATTCATTCTGTTGCTGGACGTCGACGAGAACACATCTGGAGCAGATGGCCTGGTGGCCCGTTTGCAGACGGCCTGGAGGCCCAGGAGCAGATAGCCTGGAGGCATGGACACGCCAAGACATGCCAGCCGGCATGAGCGGGAATTGATAATTGGAGTTGGCCACCACTTGGAGTGCCCAGAGTCCCCGGCGGGTGTTCCGATGGGGGGACTTTTGCCGAACCATAAGAGTTGGGGCAATATGGGTATCAAACTTTACGGTTTTTGATACTGCACATGAAATTTGACATTTTGGCAGTGTGGCAACAATCCGGAGTGGCCGGAGGCCCCGGAGATGTTCCGATGGGGGGACATTTGCGGAACCATAAGAGTTGGGGCAATATGGGTATCAAACTTTAGGGTTTTTGATACTGCACATGAAATTTGACATTTTGGCAGTGTGGCAACAATCCGGAGTGGCCAGAGGCCCCGTGGATGTTCCGATGGGGGGACATTTGCTGAACCATAAGAGTTGGGGCAATATGGGTATCAAACTTTAGGGTTTTTGATACTGGACATGAAATTTGACATTTCGGCAGTAGTGGCCACAATCCGGAGTGGCCGGAGGCCCCGGGGATGTTCTGATGGGGGGACATTTGCCGAACCATAAGAGTTGGGGCAATATGAAAAGGGCAGTTCAGCTTCACTTGCAATTTCCACCCCCTTAGTTCGATAGGACGTTGATATTATGTCTTAAAACTTTACAAATCAAACAGCCTGTTTCAGAGCCATGAAATTGACCGCAAAAGAGTTGTCTTGTGTATAAGGGAATCATGGGGAAATTTGGACCGGACGTTCTAATCGAAAATTCCAACAATCATCTAGCAAAGTTCTTTGTCATACTGGTCATGTGTAACATAACCACCTGCACCTTTTTATATCTCGTGACGGAGGGGCGGTACGACCCCTTTCATTTTTGAACATGCGAAAAAGGAGGTGTTTTTCAATGATTTGCATCCTGAAACGGTGATGAGATCGAAATTTGGTGTGAAAGGGACTTTTATGTAAAATTAGACGCCCGATTTGATGGTATTCAGTATTCCGAAAAAAAAAACGTATTTTTCATCGAAGAAAACACTTAAAAAATTCTAAAAGCTCTGCCATTTTCCGTTACTTGACTGTAAATTTTTTGGAGCATGTCATTATAAAAGAAATTTAATGTACCGTAAACCGGGTTGACTTTGCTAGGATTTCAATTTGTTTTTAGAATATTTTCCAACAGGTAAGGTTTTACTCAAGATTATTATTTTTAAAACATGTACTGGGGTAGGCCACACAAAGTCCATGCACTATTTCGGAAAAAAAAGTTTTTTCAATAATGTTCAGAAAAATAGTTACGTTAAAAATTCTTAGTTTTAATTCCGGGGTGACTTTGATAGTCATAGTTTTTCTTGTTAAACTCATATTTAAGATGTTCAAACTTTATTTGTACGCTAAATGCATCGTCACTAAAGTAGCTGATATAGTTTTTAAGAAAAAAAATCAATGTTTATATTTATTTAACTAAGTGTATAAGCTTTTTAGCAAAATACAAATAATTTTTAGATAAAATTGATAAAAAGTCGGAATTTTGCCTGAAATTTGTTAAAACTAGTTTTGTTTATAAAATTATCGATTTAAATCGAATTTTATACTGAATTCGATGCACGAATCACAAGTTTTCACATTTTACATGAAATTTGTTCAACTGAAATTGCCTATAAATTTGGAGATTTTTTTTTAATGTGATTAAAAATCACATATTATTTATTATTTGCAAACTTTTTTTAACCTTCTCTTAGTGGAAAATTGTCCAAAGAATCCGAAAATGCGTTCCGTTTTCCGATTAAAAATCATGTTCATTGAGAAAATCATGACACTTTGAGAAGTTTAAAATTATGACTTTCATCAACATTCTCTTAATTATAGTTAACTAACTTTTTAAACTTGTCAAAATTTTATGAAAAGTTCTTCTTGAGGTACTTTGAACAATTCTCTACCACGGTCAGTATGTTTCTAAACCATTACTTACGTATTTTAATTGTACATTTTTCGGAAAAATCGCAAACCTATCAAAGTCACCCCGTTTTACGGTACTTTTCGAATCTGCATTAACCCGGAAGGGTCATTTTTTTCATTTAGAACATTTTTTTTTATTTTAAAATTTTGTGTTTTGTGTGTTACTTAGCAGGGTTATTTTTTAGAGTATAAAAATGTTCTACAAAGTTGTAGAGCAGAAAAATACAAAAAAATATATATATATAAAAATAAGGGGTTTGCTAGTAATCATCACGAGTTACGAAATAAAAGTTTTGGAAAAGTTACTTTTTGCGTTTCTCTTTGTTTCGTCGTTCGTGTCTGTCGTGGGTGACCGTGAACGGGCATGATCAACGACGACCAACTTTTCAAAACTTTTTTTTTCGTTAATTCACGATAACTCGTGATGTTTATAAACAAATTCCTTATGTTTACATATCATTTGTTTGTAATTGTTAGTTCTACAACTTGGTAAAACATTGATACACTCTGAAAATAAACTTGCAAAGTTAAAAAAACACGAAATTTTAAAATTAAATTTTTTGATCTGAATGAAAAAATGACCATTCTGAGTAACTGTAGATTCGAAAAGTACATTAAATTTCCCTTAAAATGACATGTTGCATAATATTTTACAGTTGAGTAACGGAAAATGGCAGAGTATTAAAGCTTATTTAGTGTTTTTTCGATGATAAAAACGTTTTTTCGGAATTTTGAGTACGCCATCAAACTGGGCGTGCTCAAAATTGCCATTGACATAAAAGTCCCATTGACACCAAATTTCAATTATCAGGGACAAAAGTTACCTCTTAGGACAAAGTTTCACGCAAATTGAAGAGGGGTCGGTGCATCTGCTGTGAGAGTTGGCGGAGAATAACCCATTTTCCAAAAAAAAAATGTATTTTCTGATGGAAATATAGGTCCAAGTTAAACTAAACTTTATAACGATGTTCCTTAACAAAATTTAAAAAAAATCAAAAAATCAAAATAGTTTTTTTCTTTATTTTTAATATAGCTATGGAAAAATTGCCGCATTCAAAAAAATTACAGATATATTTTCTATTCTTCATTTGTTTCTAGAAATTCCCGGATCAAATGAGACAATTTAATTTAATATCACCGCAGGTGGAGATTGACTACAGATAGTTTAAAATTTCTGCTTTATTCAAGCGTCCTTCAAATTGCTGGAACTATTTCCAAAATTGTTATATTCCCATTAGAAAAGGAAAAAAAAACCTATTTTGAATTTTGAAAAGGTCCTATAAGCTATTGTATTTCATATGTTTATAGGACCTATTCCAAAAAAAGCCCTAGAAATGATGTATCAAGCTTGTTCAATCAATATTTTAAACAATTTCCACCGTACCAATTATCTGAACAGTAAATTATACCAGCGTAAAAATCCTCTTCTGCAGTAAGTACAATGCCCCGGAAATGCACACCAGAACATGTCACCCAAATTTCGCCCGATTGTGTCCGGTAAAATTACGCACCAATTTGTATCGTGTTCCCCCGCGTGTAATTACCTCACGAGCTCTCGACACTGGACCGGATCAAGGGCAAATTTCAGCTGAAAGCAAGAACACTCTTTCATTTCAGCTCTGTTTATCAATGAGGGGGGTGGTGGGGATTACTTTTGATCTTTTTTTAACACTACATTGAGTGGGGTCCCCCTCATTTTACTGTCAGTAAGCAGTAATTTTCCGCTTTCGTTGACATTTGTGTCCATTTTGTGCAGTTCTTACGCTGAATTGGCATCGACGAGAGGGTACACATTTTATTCTGGACTCGAGTTCTTTTTTTTTTTCTCTTTTTGCTGAAAATATAAATAAAATGTGCATGTGACAAGCGCATTACAATTTAAAACGCAGCCAGTGCCTCTCGCATCGACTCAATTGAAATTTAATTATTGATCATTAAATAACAATTTTCGTTTCTGTAAATTCCGTCTGCTGCCGTTGATTCTCCCGAATCTGCTGGTGGCTGCTGCTGGTGCGGACTTATCTGGGGTTTGGGGCCTGTCAATTTGGTTGTTTTCATTTCATCTCGGGGTTCTTTTTTTCGGGAATTGAAAAATGCAACTGTCGACCACCTGCCACAAACCAATGCCAGCGAAAAAAATAAAATACAGAGAAACATTCCGATTATGGTAATGCCCCTCGGGCTGTCCCCGAGGATTGACACGTTTTTACTGGTGGCCACCACCCACAACACCCTCTCCACGCACCAATCAAGCCTCTGGAGGGGGTGAAATGAAATATTGATAGACGCTAATGAATATATTGTGGAAATGAATTCGCAACGATTCGAAAGCCGCACGACAAAAAATAAATGCAGCATTTTTCCACATCGAACCAATCCGCTTCGGTGGAACGAAATTTGTGGTTTTGTATTTAATTAATGGGTAAAATTTGTGCAAGTGTTCGGATTTCTGGACACGAGCGTTCTGTACGCGGTTGATTGCCTGGGTTGGAATTTAAACATTGTCGAAGCTTTAATTTCTTCTTTTGACAGTATTTTCTCAAATAACAGACCGTTTGAAAATCAATTTGGATTTCTATAAAAATGTTATACAATGCTGCAACCAATTTTGGATTTCATGTTTTAAAATTAACTATGTTTTTGTTTGCTCTCAAGCAAGCTTTTCAACAAGCACGAAAATACACAACCCTGACTTCAGATTCCAATATCATTCGTTAAATGTCGGGCACCTGATATTGGCACATCAACACTTCTACGTTCAACTACAGCTTCTTGAAAAACTTTTCATCTGAAATTATGTAATAATTAGTTTTTAAGGGAGTAAACTAGCAAGCTTTTATCAAAAACATTGAGTGAGTGATGAAAATAGATGCTTTACCCTTCTCTACATACTAGAGCAAAGCACACCAACATACAGCGTACATTCCACCAACCAATTCTTGCAGCTAAGCCAGGGATCCAAAAAATGTGTGCGTACATTTTGCACGCAGCACTTACTGCTTCCCATGTTGGCATGGCTGTCATTCTTGGGGTGCAAACAACAATCCCGGGATGCGCGTAATAAATCTTTATTAGCGGTGCCACACACATCCGTGCACTTCACCATGAGAGAGACTTCTCAACCAAATGTTGCACACACTCACACTTGAATGCACTGCACACTGCCTGCAGCCTGCAAGAACCCTTGGCACTAAGTATGTGCACTTTGAGATTATTTTTAGATCCATAGCGTTTGTTACGGTATGTCCACGCATCCTCCTTCCCGGAACATTCTGTGAAATGTGATCCGTTCATAGAATCCTCTCTGCGGTTAATACAACGCAGTAGGCCTGGCCGCTTAAATGAGTTTAATCTTAAAAGTTCAACCCTGGACACAGGCAATGGGTTTGGTGTGGAAATCGAGCGAGCTTAAGTGAAAATAGCGTAATTAATTTTCCTTCCTAACGAGATGTTGTCTTATAATTTATCATTTTCATGTAAAGATGACGTTCTTTCCCCGCAGTTTAAGCAGCTACCACGCGTGTTGTTCTTCCCTCAATAAAAATGAAGACAAAATAATTGAAGAACTTGTTTATACTTCCAAGTTAAAATCAACAACACCCGCTGAGCTGTATCCTGTAACAATAAAGAGTGACTGCAGCTTTCCGCAAAAAAGCTCAACAAAGGACTTGACAAAAGGTCCACGCGGGATAAGACAAACATTGTAACGCGAAAAAGGACACTCGTTTACGCTTTGAAGTTTTGGACTACAGTGCAGACTCGTTAACCGGGGCTATGTCAATTCATTGTCAAACTAAACTTATTTTAGCTTACTCAATTAAGATTTTAGTAAGGTCGAGTGATCAACGAATCTTTTAGCTTGTCTGTCTGTGAAATTTTCAAAAGGACGTACACAGTAAAAAAATGTGTAAATTTTGAAGGTTTAATTTTGGAAGATTGAATAGTACCTCTTTGATGCCCAGATGTAATATTACCATGATTTTTTTTACTGTGTAGCTTAAAACTGTGGCCATTTGGAGCAACTCTGGACCTCATATAGATGTACATATTTTGGACCTACAAGATACAAAAAAAACCATGACAACATTACATCTGGGAAGGGGTTAAAATTTAAAGTCAGAAAACAATGTATTATTTTACATCTGAAAACGTGTAATTTTACCACTTTTCTGGTGTAATGTCACTTTTGCCTTTCTTACTAAAGAAAGGTATAGGTTTTACTTTAAGCCAGGACGTCATTTCCATCTTCGTAAATATGTCGATTCAGCATGAATTTTAATCGGAAAAATCGTCAAAAAATCACACTGCATCGATTTTCGACGCTCTATCGATTCACCTTGACAGAACTCGTCTATCTCGAACCCTCGAATTTTGAGAAAATAAATTCCGTGGAGGTCGAGTGATTTTCGTATGTGGTAAAATTTTGCAAAATTTTGTGTCGCGCCGTTCTCAGCTCCCATATATCCGATTTCGATTATTCTAAATGCAGATGAAAGCTAGTGTGCTGAACCTGGGCGAGTTGCCGCGCAAATTTCGAAATATCCATCTGTTTTTGGATGCGGCCAGACTTTTCAACAAAATACACAGTTTTCAAATGAAAATATGGTCAATTTTTTTCATTTTCATATCTTTTATTTATCTCAAAAATTGCATTTTTCGAGCCCTACAACCTCCCAAATTTTCATCCAGATTCATAATATGGTTCTGGAGTTAGAGCCGTTTGATTGACCTACCATAAGAAAAAAAATCCCTAAAAAAAGGTAAAAGCCCACCTGGTGACCTTCGCCAACATTTTTCATTTCTGATTTTATTCAAAATTTCTTGCTACATTCATAGTACAGACCATGAGTGAGCATCTGAAACAAATTCGGCATCGATCGGCAATCCCGATGAATTTTTAGAACGATTTACTTTTTGCCTTTCTTACTAAAGAAAGGTATAGGTTTTACTTTAAGCCAGGACGTCATTTCCATCTTCGTAAATATGTCGATTCAGCATGAATTTTAATCGGAAAAATCGTCAAAAAATCACACTGCATCGATTTTCGACGCTTCGACGCTTCGTCGCCAAGTCGACAAGTTGTCAAGTTGAGCTTCGAATACTGGCGCGAGAATGCTGGCGCATATATTTGCTGGCTCGACTTATACTCGTTTGTAGTAGCTTGTCTACCGATGTTTCCTACAACATGTAAGATATCGTAGCTTTTCGGTTTCTTTTGCCCTGTTTGTTTTTGCATAACTGTCCAATGTTTATTTAAAAACTTTTGTGACATAGGACATTCATCCGGCTACAATCTATTTGTTTTCCGTGGGCTCCGAAAATCGCCTAAAAGTAGACTCAATTTTTTCGTGATTTCGTAAGTTTATTTAACAGGGTTCATTGGATTCCAATAGGAGCTTTCTAAGCTTTTCATCGTTTATATCGTTTTCAAAGTTTTCAATGCTGGCGACTCCAATGGCTTTCTACCTAAGGTTCTCGCGATTGAGTGTGTAGTGGTGCGGTTGTAAAAATAGCTATCTCTGACTCTGTCACATTCGTAGAAGCTGAATGGCTATCTTCCCTGCACCGTGCGGCACACGCGGTTCACTTATACCTCGGTTTTTCTTTGCGCCTACCGCGGTGTGTGTTGTCTCTGGCACATGTGAAGCTTGCTATGCTCGCGTTTGTCATAAACGCTTGTTTGATTAAGAATATGTACGATTAAAAATATTCTTTTGGTGAAAATGGCGTTTTTTGTTTCTTTTGGAAATCATATCATTTATAATACTTTGCTTTCATCATAAGACTTTCTTCTTCTTCTAAACAAAGTCAATGTTATGAATTGAAAAAAGTTCTACCATCGTTATATTCTTTAGTAAGAAAGGCTCTATCTCACCCCAGGTGGGATTAAATCGGGTTTTTCAGTCTAGATTGAGGTAAAAAGCCCGACGGATTATCGTAATTTCTGATAATCGTGTCTGGACTGTATTTTGTCCTGAGGGCCTAGTGCCCGCATTGCGTTGGGTTCATGTTTCGGAATGTTGTTTGATGGAATTTTCTATTTGAAGACTGGTCAAGTGAAATGCATCGAATTAATTTTGTTGATAGTAATAGAAATCGGAAAAATTATCATCATACAAAATTCTATGCAAAGAATTCAACAGGAATGTTAAAATAATTGTTTGTATTATTCTAAATAGCTTCAAAATTAATTGATCAAACGAAAAAAGTCATTTTAATTATCAATTGTAAAGGGACACTAGAGACCATGTTAGCCAACTTCATCGAAAAGAAAAAAATGAAACGTTATAATTTTTTTACACTTGAGCAATTCTCTACGAAATTGGTGTTTTTTCTATAATTTTATTTTTTGTATTTGAGCAAATTTTTGTATTTTTCAATCTGGCTGAAACTGTTTTGTTTCCTTCGGTATGCCCAAAGAAGCCATTTTGCATCATTAGTTTGTCCATATAATTTTCCATGCAAATTTGGCAGCTGTCCATACAAACATGATATATGAAAATACAAAAATCTGTATCTTTTGAAGGAATTTTTTGCTCGATTTGGTGTCTTCGGAAATTTTGTAGGTATGGACAAGGGCTAAGGACTACACTGAAATAAATGATACATGGTAAATGTTTTTTGTGATTTTAATTTCACTTTTCGTCATTAAAACTTGATTTGCAAAAAACACAATTTTTTATTTTTTATTTTCTGATATGTTTTGGGGGAAATCAAATGGCAACTTTGCAGAAATTTCCAATGCGGGCAAAAAATCTTTGATCGAGTTATAAAAGTTTGAATCAATACTGATTTTTCGAAAAAATTGAAAGATCGGTCGCAAAAAAAATTCAACTTCATTATTCGATGTAAAATCCGCAAACTTCCCTCCAACCACCCAGTGAGACAGGCTCACTACGAGGAGAGACTCCAATTTCTGAGGATGGAAAAGCTCTCTTTGCGGGTTTCATTCCTCAGGCGTCTTTTCTTATTCGACGTAGTGAACGGAAACTCGGACTGCCAGGCACTAATAGCTATGCTTCCGCCGCAAGCTCCAGAGAGAAATCGGAGAGGTGATGTTCTCTTTAGAATCCCGAACGATGGCTGGAGAAGTTATTTTAACCCTTTTTATGAATGTTGTAAATGTTTTAATTCTGTCTGTGTCAAATTTACCAACGGAATGTCCAAACTTAGCTTTAAAAGTAGAATTAAGGGTATAGATTAAATTCAGTCTGTGGATATTTTTTGTATCAAAGACGGTGTGACTAAATAAATAAATATAAATAAATAAAAAAAAATCGAATTTGCAATCAAAAAGTACTTCAATGAAATTTTCATAAAGTGCACCGTCTTCAAGTTATAGCCATTTTTTTGTATCTTTTTTGAAAATAGTCGCATTTTTTCATTTTTTTTTTAAATGAGTGCCCATGTTTGGCCACTTTTGAAAAAAAAAATTGAAAATCGTAGAAAATTCTCTATATTTTTCTTATTTGAACATACCTGAAAATGGCTATAACTTGAAAACGGTGCACTTCATCAAAATTTCACTAGCGTACGTTTAGATTGCAAATTTACATCGAAAAATGAAGTTGAAAAATTTTCGCGACCAGTGTATCGATTTTTTTAAATCAGTATTGATTCAAAAAATCATAACTCGGTCAGAGATTTTTTGAACAACCTGGAAACTTCTGAATAGTTGGCATTTTATGTCCCCTTAAACATATCAAAATTTTGTTTTTTTGGAAAGCCAATTTGGACGTAAGAGTCGAAAGTTTCAACGATTTGGTAAAAAAGATGCCATTTAAAAAACATAAATATCTCGAAAAATCGCAAATCACTTTTAAAATTTTAAATGGTATTTTAAATGCAAATTTGTCTTTGTCGGGAGCAGCGTGACATTCGTGAAATTCTTCAATAATCGCGAAATGTAATTCAAGGATTTTTTGGAAATCAATGAAAAAAAAACATTTTTACGATGCATTTCAATCGTTAACAGTGTAAATAAAAAAAACTTTTAAAAATAAGTATGTTGTAAATATAAATTTTTAATTGAAACAAAAATGAGTGCAATCGATTGTAAACATTGCATTTTGTTCATTTTAAAGTTTTAAATTAATTAAGGCACTTTTAAGTTTTTTTTTACGAATTTCAATATTTGGAAGCAGCACATTTTTTTTTTATTTCAGAGCGAGTTTTTCACCAATGTGTAACAGGTCGTATCGAGGTGCTCCGATTCGGATGAAACTTTCAGCGTTTGTTTGTCTATACATGAGATGAACTCATGCCAAATATGAGCCCTCTACGACAAAGGGAAGTAGGGCTGAACTGGCTTTGAAGTTTGAGGTTCAAAAAACATGAAAAATCTTAAAATTGCTCGTGTTTGCGTAAAACTCCATCAATTCCAATTCTCTTAGATGCATTCGAAAGGTCTTTTGAAGCACTTCAAAATGTGCCATAGACATCCAGGATTGGTTCGACTTTTTCTCTTAGCTTTTGCAAATTACTGTCAAAAATGGATTTTTTTAAAACCTTAATATCTTTTTGCAACAGCCTTCAACACTCAAACTTCCAAAGGTCAAAAGTTAGGGAATTTTATGGACTATAAGCCTACGGTATTAACTTTTTGGCCAATCGCAGTTTTTCTCATAATTTTTCGATTTTTCCATAGCAATCATTTTACAACGTTAGTTTTTTCCCTGTAGGCCTACATGACGGCACTTTTTGGTCTCAATTTTGACATATTCGGAATCCTTGGAAAATTTCACGTTAGTTAGAAGTATTGTAGTATATTCATCCAAATCGGAGCACCTCGATACGACCTCTAGAACAAACCGAGCAATATTTACAAATACTACCTCTATACTAAAATCTTAACGATTGTTTAACATTAGATTTTATAGGTTAGTTTAGCATTTTTCACGATCCGTGAAATTTCCGTGAAATTTTGTATTTGCGGATACTGCTCCCCGTGAAAATTGAATTTTTTTTAGCGTGAAAAATCACTAAGCCTAATCATAATGATTTCCTTCAAGTGAAAGCTTTTCTTGAGATCTTTCGATTGATACATAGACTGACTTTTCTTACGGATGTAAACAAACTTTTCTTTTCTCTCCAGGAGTACATTTTTTCCAAAATAAAGACTTCACACACTTTAACCAATAAAACTCATGCTTAGTAATGTTTTTTTTTTTAGTAATGCTTTATAAATGGTCAGATAACTTTATTAGTGAAATCAATTAAATTCTGGTGTTCCACAATTGTGGGAGGCACAATTACATCCCACAATTAAATAACAGGCAATTTGGAGGCAGTGTTTTGCTGCTCTGGATAAAATAGTCTTGAAATGCAGTTTTTTGTTTTGGAGATTTTGAACTCCGGCTCCAGTTTTCCAAACAACTCCAACAACTCCAAGTTGCAAATATTCTGACTCCAAATATAACTCCCATTCAAAGTTGTTTTGAAAATTAATCGCGATTCCAACTTCACCATCTCATAATATTCCAATGCTGGCTTCAACACCGACTTTGTTGTTCAGAATATGATTAAACAGGAATGCGGAGTCGAATTCGGAGTCCTGAGGTTAATTATGAGAAGCTAAAATTGAAGTCGCGAATTTTCAACAAAAAGTTCTCAAAATCGTGAACAAACGTTTATGAATTTGGTAGCCACGTACCAACTTACCATGGAATTTGAACACATTGTTCGTGGTTCCCATTTTACCGAACTATAGTCATGTAGTACAAATAC